>NC_057813.1:553420823-553617631 GCF_018294505.1 Triticum aestivum
GAAAATCCACATCCGATGGAATTTTTTAGAATCCTCAAATTCGAAAAGGAAAAAAAGATATGGTCAAATTTCAGTTATTTTAAAAAAATTGGTTAAATTTGGTCAAACTACTTATTCAAGAAGTATTAATGTTACTACTAAAGGGGGGGGGGGGCTTTAGTGCCGGGTCCATAACCGGCACTAAAGGCCCTTACAAACCGGTTTTAAAGCTCCGTTTTCTACTAGTGCCAGCTCACGAGAGCAAGTACTTCTTTCTAGCTGAATGATGCAATCTTTGCTTCATTTCAGGTGAACTGCAGAAAAAGGCACATGAATTGAATCATGGAACTCCAGGCAGATGTCATCCTAGTGAGGCTGCATGTTGAGTTCAAGGAGGCCACTATTAAAGCGAAATCATGCTCTTCTTGTTTGTGCTGTGCAAACAGGAATACTCAACTACAGATGTTGTGACGGTCAAGAGCATTCGCCAAGTTCTTTGATTGTATGACATGGCTAGCCAAGATGGATTTAATTCTGATATTCACTTTATCAAAAGGCTCTAATGGGTTGGTTCTGAATCTTGCAAGCTGGGAATCAATGAGATGTGTAGGCATCTTTGTTGTACTTATTATTTGAGTCTTATTTGTTGGTTCTGAATCTTGCAAGCTGGGAATCAATGAGATGTGTAGGCATCTTTGTTGTACTTATTATTTGGATCTTATTTGTTGGTTATGAATCTTGCAAGCGGGGAATCAATGAGATGTGTAGGCATCTTTGTTGTACTTATTATTTGGATCTTATTTGTTGGTTCTGAATCTTGCAAGATGGGAAATATGGCATGATGATGCAGAGGACGACAACCATAACAAACAGTTCAAACTTGGTAGTATTATCTTTGTGAAAGTGCAACAAATGTGCTGATCGTGTGCGTGCTGAGAATAATATTTCTAATTGTTGTGCATGTTGAACCTGTGGCACTGATAGAATGAGCCAATGCATTGCTTGTTTTAAGTATAAATTTCTATTAAAGCTAATTAAATTTAAGTAAAGTGACCACTAACTCCTGTTATTACAATAACAATACAGACCCGCTCGTGAACCGACGTGTGGACGGAGTATGTTTCTTAATGGAGGAGTTTGAATGCACCGAGGGTGCATCTTCTGTCGGGCGTGCAACGGACGAGGGAGGGGTAGTAACTGTTGTCGCCTGTACACACTCGACTTACTATTGAATCCAGTTCCTCAAGAGCTGATAAATGAACTGCTACCCCCGCCTACACACTCGTTCACTCGAAGAGACTCCAATGGCGATTCGAGGGGTGAGCTTGCTGGATATGGACTTCAACAAGGATTTCCCTTTTGAGTTTGCCATTCAGTCTTATGGTTACACCAAGTTGAATGTGATGTACACCAACAGTCCGGACTTGGTCAAGCTCTGCCTCGCCGAGTTCAAGCAGTACCTACAGGACGAGAAAGCACAAGGTTGCAGGACTAGACCTTGTGCCCATCCATTTGTCTCCTGACAGGGACCAGCGGATCGCTGTTGCCCAGGTATGTGTGCGGAACGAGGCTCTCATCTACCACTTTTGTAGGGCCATCAGAGGTTATGGAGCATTCGCCCATTTCATCAGCAGCGCCGACTGCACCTTCGCTATGGTGGAGAGAAGGAAGAACGCAACGATTCATCCTTCTGGTGCAACAAGGTTGTCGACATCCAGAAGCAATACAAGATCATGAGCAACGGGCAGGAGAAGGACTCTATGGTTGACCTTGCCGAGACCATCATCGACCCCTGATACGCCAACATGAAAGAAGACAACGATACCAAGGACCTGAGCATGTGGGAGGTACCTCTGAATCTAGCCTACATAACCTACACGGCCAAGGACGCATACGCATGCTATGACATGTACAGGCAGATCTTGGACACGAGGGCGTGTCTGCTTCCCGTAACTGATGAGTACACAGACAGCCGCAACATCATGATCAAGCGTGCCAGGAAGGTCTAGATGTTGTACTTTATCTGTTTATAAGCACCTTTATCATCTGAGTGTTTCATGCGTTAGCCTTGTGTCGTAATTATCTGTTTTGTCTGAAATATTTCTTTTAAGAACCCATTAACCTGATTGCTTTTTAGTGGCTATTTGCTTATGTATGTAACTAGTTCACTTGTCCATTAAAAAAAACTAGTTCACTCGGCTGCCGTGCTTTGAATCTCCTTCCTCCCAACATATTCCCCTCCTCGGGTGGACCCAGCAGGTCTCTGAATATTCTCCCACTTTCTTTTTCGATGTAAACTGAGGTTTCTCCCAGTACTTTTCCCTAGAACCAATTCAACTGTACCATGTCTAGCCTAAAAAATAATAATACCCCATGTACTATTAACTCATCAAATTTAAATGATATTTTATTTTGTAAGTTGAAAGTTCTTACAAAATAATAATAATAATAGTTTATATATAACTTGGCAAGTTAACTCCTAGTGATTGCGTACACAAGCTTGCAAAGATTTTACTAGCCAATGTAGTAATAGAGGTGCAATCATGTGTTTATGTTTTTATAACATTTCTCCGTCTAGCCCAACATGATATTTTCACCCAGCCCAGCAAGTTCGCGGATTTCGAGAAAAATGCAAATGGGATTTAAACGGGCTGCATAGATGCTACATCATTGTTTCACGCAACCCACCAAATGGACTAAAAAACAAATGGACTGGCTGACATGTGGGCCAGTAGATCGAAGCTAAGAAGGCGTTGGATTTACATCCAACAGCTGGCATTCTTCTTCAATCTCTCGTCTTCTTCCCCCAGCGCTGCCGGGACCGCCTGCTCCAGCCTTCAGCGTCTAGCAGCGTTGTTTTGCACTCCTTAGCGAAATGCTACCCCGCCGACAGCCAGGCCATCCCTCCACTCCGCACCTCCTGTTATTCTCTACCGAGTGTAGGCCCACCCCGCACCCGAACCAGTCAAGTTTCCCACTCCTCTCCGTCTACGACTCCACTACCGCGTCTTCCCCATCTCCGGGTCGTTCCAGTCTGGGGCCTCGCCGTCGTCCACCGCCTCGGTGCGCTCGGCGCGGCGTGGTCAACATACGAGAGTCATCGGAAGAGGACTGTACATGGAGAGCCTGACAGGTGGGACCCACGTGGTCCATAGTCGCACGCAAGGAAAGTTCCTCGTTATTACGCACTGCATGTGGATTGTACGTGGGAAGGGCTTCTGTATTTCGCGAAAAAAATGTTCCCCCCACCGACAGGTCGGACCCACCAGCTACATCTTCGCACACAAGGAAGTGCCTCCTTATTACGCACAAAAAAAATGAATACCCCCTTGCTAGCTGGGACCCACCATAATGGGTGGCTGACTTGTGGGCCTACACTACAAGAAATATGTCAACTTGTGACCACCACTATTGGTCACTGAAAGTTCATGGTTTTTCATTTGCGACCTTTTTGTGACCAAAAACAGAAGGTCAAAAGCTGGCAGTCGTAAACTGACTATAGCGACCTTTCTTCTGGAATGGTCGTAGACGATTATGACCAAAATATGTCTAATGTGGCGTTTTGGTCACTAGCAACCTCCCCAGGACACGTAGGCATCTAGCGTGGTAAGCTGATGTGGCACAAGATTCAGCCCAGTCCAATTCGGTGTTTATATGGGCCGAGCCCATCAATTCAGCCCATTTATATTTTTTTCATGTGAATTTTTTGTCAGCTTCATGGACCAAGCCCAACATTGCAGCCTTTTTATTTTTGGCCCCTGGCTTTTTTGTCTCAACAGTTTCATTTTTATCTTTTTTCTAAATTGGGTTCACTAGTGAGGTGGGTCCCCCATTGCCAGGTTCTAGTACTGGGTCCTAGCCATCAGGGCAATATTTTTCATTTTTTTATTTCACGCAAATAAATACCTGGTATTTAAATTGGCACACAGAAAACACATGAAATACTTCAAATATTATCAACCATCAAAGTGCTACATCATATAACACACATACAAATGTGATCAGCATCAAGTTTACAATCAGATAACAAGCTCCACAATAGGAGCAATTTACATCAAGGTTAGTCAGATGAAATCCTATGCACGACTCACTAGGCGACCATAGTCGACTAGGCCACCTTCGCTACACTAGAACAACAATAGAACTATCATCATGCCTTCGGTCGTCGCCCTGTTACATGAATCAGAAGAGAAGAATTAAAACACTAGAGCCAATATATTATGAACAACCATATTATATAAATATATTATGAGGTTCAAAAAAGTTTTATTGTAAACGCATAGTTCTGGCCAACAACACTAACAATTTCAGATCAGATTCTGGAACTACCACTAGGAATTCAGTAAACTGACAGTTTGAGATCCAGTTCAAAATGTTTTAGATCAGTTTCAGATCAGATTCTTGAACTACCACTAGGAATTCAGTAAACTATATGCAGGTTCAAAGTGTTTTATACTATAATAAAGAGTTTTATTGATTAATGATATTTCTCCTTCAACAAACACTTTAAGATCCAGTTCTACATAGGGTATTGTGTCAAGATCGCAGCTTCACGTTCATGCTTGCTAGTATGTGTTAAGAGAAACCCTGAACCTGAAAGCTCAGGCTGCTACTTATTTTTTTACTGTGTGGTAAGTACTACTAAGATCAAAATGCATTCAAGGGAGCATAAAAGCCATCCCCATTTGAAGCATGTATAGTCTACAGAGATACTAACAGGTGAACAGACATCCCCAAGAAATTGGCTAACTACTTCTACTGTATAATATGCAGTCTACAGAGATACTAACTACTTCTACTATATAATCATAGTCTGCAGTCACTAAATAAATCAAAGGTGTATGATGGAAATATAGCAAAATAGTCCAGTTAAATTTGTGCTACTGCTGCTGTTATAAAACTACTGAAACTACTCATGCAACAATTAGCATGAGATACAAGCAGCACTAAGCACCAAGATTACTACACCAAGTCCAATTTAAGCTACTGAAAAATGGTGGAAGATTCATGACAAGAATAACAGTAGCAGAAGCTTCATGTGCTAAAATACTGAAGCTTCATGTGCAAAATTACTCAAGCTTTATCTGCAAAATTAACTGTAGTTGCTGAAGCTATTCGAAAATTATCACAAAACTTAAGCTATCATCTTGCTGCAGAAATAGCCACCGTCCAGGCCCCCGTCATCCTCCAGGCTGCCGCCAAGCTCCAGCCCCTCTAGCGGTGACCACAAGGGCCTCCTGTACAACATCATGAGAACAGTCAAGGACTGAAAAATCTAGGTAACAACAAAGTTCAGCACAATAAAATAGAGCAACAGATCCATCCTATCAGACTGAGAGTCTATCATACTAACAACACATGCTATCTTCATGCCCTATCATAACAGTTCATAATAAGTATGAAATGCAAGAATACATAATATTGCAATTTATTCCGCTATAGCATATCATGTTCAAACAGTGGCTCCCAAGAGTCTAGGTTCTAAGTTCATCGATCTGATGGGAGGGTAAGATCAATGCCACCTTGTCTGCTAAGCAGATATGCATCTCCCTTCAACTAGAGTGGACAAACAAACAGCGAGATGATGGCACATGGCAGTGCCAGGAGGTGCAACATTTATTGTAAATGGTGGAAATGAAAAAAATTGGCACTGTCTTGTGCAAGATTAAGTAATTCTTTGACAAAACAGGTGCAGGTTGAGTAATCCTATCACAAAATAGGATTCAAATCTTCAACAGAGGCACCAGTCGCAACACTTTGAGTGTATTCATTTTGAAATTCAAAACAAAATGTGAAGGCAATAACCGAAGCTAGTTAGCGAAAACACATAGATTTGGTTCTAGTTATTGAGAATAAGCTATCGGGCAGGGTACAGACACCTCTAAGAGACAAATAAATACAGGATTAACTAGAACACCTAGCTATCGGTACTAACTAGTCAGCTAGCAAGAGTATCGCCAGGAACCCCATCTGATTCACCACAGCATACTGCCATTCCCAGCGACCAAACCAATTTACCGAAATGCAAAGTCTTAAACAGAAGGCAAGACACGACAACAAGACTGCATTGACGGATCACCTTAATCCTAAGCTCATTACAGGACACCCATGTGAATTCTATATCACAACTCTGCATCGTGACAATACGAACACAAGCGACAACCGGAGGCACATAGTCAGAAAAGGCCCCTGTTTATACATCTCGTGCACCCTCATAACTTTACACCGTGATGCACCGCCATTCCCAGCAACCTAACCAATTCATCGAAGCTCCGCGCTGTTGAACCATAACACGGGGGTTAGCAACATAATAACTAGAGCAACAGATCACCTTATTGGTGGCCAGCAAGAGGGCGCCCATGAAGGCGAGCTGAGATCTCCCGTGCGTGTGATGGTTGCAGGCAGGAGGTCGTTCATGTGGGGGAGGGGATAGAATGAAAATCCTCCAGAAGGGTGCTGGTGGTTGGCGATGGAGGAGATCGTCGGGTGCCTCGTGCGTCCAGGCGGCGACAGCAACCTTGGTGAGCCGCCATCACCAGCGTGCATGGACCTATGCCCATCAGCCGCGCGAGCGTGCTAGAGGTCGCAGCCAGATCGAGGGCTTGACAACGACCTGTGTGAGGAAGAAAAAAAAATCGGGCATGTGTGAGCAACATCCAGATCGAATCGAAAGGAGAAGAGAAGATGGCGAGAGAAGACCTTGTTGACGAGTTCCATGGTGTCGAGCGCGCGTGACGAGGGCGCGGATCTGGAAGCAACGCAGAGGATCTGGCCGCCGCCTGACCTGCTGCTGCTCAACGGGTGGAGGTAGATGCGGATGGGCGTGCGGGACTGCTGCAGGGGGGAGGAGAGCGAGGGAGTCGAGGGAGATGAGGACGATGAGGAGTCGCGGGGCGGGGCTAGGTTTTGGGGAGACGATGAGGATGGGGGTAGGCTGCGGCAGGTATGCGGTGAAGGTGAGGTGCGAGAGGAGGAGGGCGTGCACGAGGCCATGAACGACGACAAGCTCCGACGGAGGTGGCGGCGATGGATCTGGAAGGGAGGAGGCGAACTCTCTCCATCAGGCGAGACAGCGAGGAGACGGGGGCTCTGGAAGGGGATCGATGGATGGATGTGGAAAGAAAGGAGGTGGGGGGGGCGTGGATGCAAAATGACCATCTAGGGTTTCGGGGTTGGTGTGGAAGAGGGTTGAGGACAGCCGTTGGATCCCTGAGCATCCGACGGTGTTGGATGCACGATCCGCGTGATATGTCCACGGACCAATCAGAATGCAGTACGATTTTATGACCATCTAAATTGGTCGTAGTTGACTAAATAATGTGTTAAAATCATTTAAGCTACTTTATGATCTGAGAATTTCTAAAACAAGTGGAAAACCTTCTCATTGTGTCACCAAAATTTGAACAAGTTTTCAGAAAAAATAACAACATGGAATAAGATAAATATCTTTCAAAAGGTGTGGTCGGAAATGAGTTTTTTGCACGGAAAATTCGTTTTCCATTTTCCGAGTGCCCAAAATGAGTTTCTTTTTTGTGAAGGACCTACAATATATTTATTGCAAAATTGGACCAAATCAATTTTCTAAAATACTAGGCCATATTTAATGCACAATTGACCAAATGGTTGGATTTCAAAAGTTTTTATCCACCTCTGGTGAAAAAGACAAATTTCCACCGATTCAGCTGGAAACAGGTCAAATTTGAACTGTGGCTGCCTCATAGTTTGCTCTTTATTTTTTCCAAAAATCATTTCTAGGTACATAAGTATCTATTTAATCAGAGAAACACCAAAAAAATTCCAAGATTCAACCACTAGCTAGGAACGGTCAAGCCCGCCATTTTGACCGCATTTTGAAACGGGCATAAAAAATTCAAAAAAATCACAAAAATTGGTAAACCTTCTCGCCGTGTCATTATGTGTGACCAGGTTTCCAGGAAAAATAATAAACTTGTAATACGGTAATTATTTTAAAAAAGTGTTCTCAGAAATGAGTTATCATGCGTGAAGATTCATGGCTTTCAAGCCAAATGATCAATCTTATGGCCACATTCATGGCATCTCATATTGTGCACAAGGGTGCATCTTGGAATTCCAAACAATGTTGCCTAAGGAAGTTTTCATTTTCCTAGCACGGAAAATTCATTTTTTGTTTTCTGAGTGCCCAAAAGGAGGTTTTTTTGTGAAGGAAGTACCAAATAATTGTTGCAAAAAGGGACCAAATCAATTTTATAAAATACTAGGACATATATAATCCACAATTGACAAAATGGTTGGGTGAAAAAATTTTGATCCACCTCTGGTGAAAAAGACAAATTGTCGTTGATTCAGTTGGAAACGGGTCAAATTTGAACTGTAGCTGCCTCAGAGTTTGCTCTTTATTTTTTCCAAAAATCATTTCTAGGTACATAAGTATCTATTTAATCATAGAAACAGCAAAAAAATTCCAAGATTCAACCACTAGCCAAGAACGGTCAAGCCCGCCATTTTGACCGCATTTTCAAACGGACATAAAAACTTCAAAAAAATCAAAAAATTGGAAAACCTTCGCATTGTGTCATTATATGTGACCAAGTTTCTTGGAAAAATAATAAACTTGTAATACGGTAATTATTTTAAAAAAGTGTTCTCAAAAATGAGCTGTCAAGTGTGAAGATTCATGGCTTTCAAGCCAAATGATCAACCTTATGGCCATATTCATGGCATAGTTTGTTCAAATGATCTCATATTGTGCACAAGGGTGCATCTTGGAATGGCAAACAATGTTGCCTAAGGAAGTTTTCATTTTCTTTGGATGAAAAAAACATTTTCCATTTTCTGAGTGCCTGAAATGAGTTTTGTTTTGTGAAGGACCTACCATATATTTGTTGAAAAATTGGACCTAATCAATTTTATAAAATACTAGGCCATATTTAATGCACAATTGACAAAATGGTTGGGTGTCAAAAATTTTGATCCACCTGTGGTGAAAAATACAAATTCCCATCGATTCAGTTGGAAGCGGGTGAAATTTGAACTGCAGCTGCCTCATAGTTTGCTCTTTATTTTTTCCAAAAATCATTTCTAGGTAAATAATTATCTATTTAATCAGAAGTACATGGTTTGATGGAGAGACGTCGAGGTTTGGACGGTGGCCGAGGGCCCCAACTCTAGAGCGCTTAAGCTCGCATGCCCGCCGCGTGGTCACCGCGTGACCGTGGCGTTGCCATGTGTTCTGGGCGGCCTAGGCATGTCTAGTGGGTTGGGCACTCCCCAGGTAGGTGCTAGGAATAAAATCACAACATACGATTCTCACGAGGAGACCGATCGATGCTCAAACATGAATAAGAAGCCAAGTGTTTGATTTGCGGTACGGGAAATGCACATGGCTAATGGGCATGAGTTTTGGCTAAGGATGATCAGTTACTAAGAAGACCGTCTTCACAAATTTTCACCTCAAAAGGAGGAGTCTAGGTGGTACTTGCTTTACAAAGTACCACATTGGACATAAATACGAATGTTGAAGCTGGGCTCAAAATAATGAATGGATTGAGCTGGCATTTGGTGGAGGATGGTTATTTGGGCATAGGAAGCACTGTAGAAAATGGATACCATTTGGACATGCCAAAGTGATACTTCCTTCACAAAGTGCCGCTCTGAACAGAGTAGGAAAATGAATATTTTTGAATTATTTTTGAACTAGGCAAGGAATGTTTTTGACATATTTGATGAAGATATGATCCAAAACATTTATGAGAATTTTTTGGGTATTTTTGGAATAACAGAAATATAGGTTGCTTCACAACCTAGGGCAAAAACTGCCACATGGACATGACACATAGGCAAAACTGATGAGATGGCGCCTAGTCATCACAACCCACCACAATCTACAAGGCTATGACCATCTATATTGGTCATTAACAACTAGAAATAAGGCAGCGGATTAGCACTGTTTGCTTCATGACCATTTCGTGTAAGGAAATTACGACCTTTCTGACCAAAATGGTCGCAACGGTTTAGGGTTTGGAGCCCCCCGAACAGCTTTTGACCAATTGGTCTGAAATGGTCATAGATCTATGACCAATTCTTCCAGGGTCACTGATAGAAGGTCACTAGTTGACATATTTCTTGTAGTTCTACTAAGTTGACGAGGACGAAGGGCTTTGTCAACTTAGTCAATATGAACGATTCTAGCTCCAGTGATCGTACGATGTCCATCCAATGGCCATAGTGCTTCTTCAACCTCTGGTCTTCTTGCTCCAGCCTCCTAAAGCAGTGCCGGTTGTGCCGCGTGCTCCTGCCTCTCGTGGCCGGCTGTGATGCCGCGGAGGCCTCACCGCCCCCTACTACTCCCACCGCTAGCCCAGGGCATCCCTCTACTCACCCACACCCCCTGTTATTCTGCAGCGATGGCAACCTCATGTCACAGCCGAACCATTG
Source organism: Triticum aestivum (assembly GCF_018294505.1). Lineage (NCBI taxonomy): Eukaryota > Viridiplantae > Streptophyta > Magnoliopsida > Poales > Poaceae > Triticum > Triticum aestivum. The sequence continues at coordinate 553,431,219 of NC_057813.1, forward strand.
AACCCTCGTACTCCTCTTCGTGTGGGCATCCACTGCCGCGTCTTGCCCAGCTCCACGTCGTCCCCTTCCTAGGCTTCGTCGTCGTCCACCGCCTTGGTGCTCTCAGCGCGGTGTGGTCAATGTGGTCAACGACCGACTTCCATCAGAAGAGTAGTGTACGTGGAGAGGCTCACAGCTGGGTCCATGGCCGCAGCTGGGTCCACGGCCACAACCCAGTTTTTTTGTGATTTGCCAAGTAAGTCGCTTTGTCAGGCCTGTTGGGCTGCAAATCTTTCAAGACGAGGAGAGCTTCATTAAGCTGGCCGAGAAAATGGCCTATCAGTAATGAGAAATGGGTTGTACATTTTTAAAACACATCAAACCGACAATTAGTTTCAAATATCTTTTTTCCATTTCAAGATTTTAAATTGCATTTATTTTTATGCGTGGACAATTTGTTGGATTTTATATTGATATAAATTTATTTTTAAAATCATTTTGAATGTGACTCGAAATTTCGGGATTAAAAATAGTTCGGACCGCACCAAAATATGCAAAATTTCGTATAAGTTTTTAAACGCCACCACAAGATGGGCTGTAATGCTAACAAAAAGAATATGGGCTCCAAAAAAACCTTAGGAATTAGCAAATGGGCTGTAAATTATTAGAAATAATGGTAGATGGGCTATATGCTGTTTTCCACAGATTTGAGGCTTTCCTAAAAAAAGGTTGACGCACAAGCAGTGACTGTTGGATTTCCATCGAAAGGCCGTCGTGCTTCTTCAATCTCTACTCTTCCCGCTCCAGCCGCTCAAACAAGCGCCGGCAGAATTGCCTGCTCCGTCGTCCCTGCGGCCGGCTGTGCCGCCGTCAGGCCTCATCGCCCCATCGTACTGCCATCGCTGGCCTAGCCATCCCTCTACTCACCCACACCTGTTGTTATTCTTTGGCGACGATAGACGAACCAGTAAACCCTCGTACAGTCGTACTCCCCACCGCGTGGGAAACAACTGCCGAGTCTTCCCTGCCTCTGTGTCGTTCCCTTCCTAGGCCTCGCCGTCGTCCACCGCCCTGGTGCACTCGGCGTGGCCTGGTCAACATGGTCAACGATGGACATGCATCTGAAGTGGACTGTACGTGGAGAGGCTGACAGCTAGGTCCACGGCCACACACAAGGAAATGCCTCCTTATTACGTGCAAAATAATGATTCCTCCACATGACATCTGAGACCGACCGAAAGGGCCTCTGTATTTCACGAAAGAAACGTTACCGCCGCTGACAGCTTGGATCCACCAGCTATATCTTTGCATGCAAGGAAGTGCCTCCTTATTACGCATAAAAAATGAATACTCCCCCCGCTAGCTGGGACCCAGTATAGTGGCAGGCTGACTTGTGGGCCTTCTAAGTTGACAAGGACAGAGGGCTTTGTCAACTTAGTCAATACTCCAGTGACCGTACGATGTCCATCCAACAGCCGTAGTGCTTCTTCAACCTCTGGTCTTCGTGCTCCAGCCACCCAAATCAGCACTGGTCGTGCCGCATGCTCCTGCCTCCCATGGACGGCTATGATACCGCGGAGGCCTCACCGCCCCTACTACTCCCACCGCTGGCCAGGCCATCCCTCTACTCACGCACACCCCCTGTTATTTCCCGGCGACGGCAGCCTCACACCACAGCCGAACCAGTGAACACTCATACTCCTCTTCGCGTGGGCATCCACTGCTGTGTCTTCCCCGGCTCTGCGTCGTCCCCTTCCTAGGCCTCGCCGTCGTCCACCGCCGTGGTGCTCTCGGCACGGCGTGCTCAACGACCGACTTCCAACGGAAGAGTACTAATCGTGGAGAGGCTGACAGCTGGGTCCATGGCGGCTGCAAGGAAGTGCCTCCTTATTAAGTGCAAAATAATTATTCCTCCACCTGACAGCAGGGACCCACCGGACGGGCCACCGTATTTCACGAAAAAACGTTTCCCCCTGACTGCTGGTACCCACCAGCTACACCTTCGCACGCAAGGAAGTGCGTCTAGGCAAAAAAAATGATTCGCCCCGCTGACTGCTGGGACCCACCAGCTACATCTTCGCACGCAAGGAAGTGCCTAACAGTCGAGACCCACCAGGTCGAAGCGTACGTAGCGTTGTCATTCTGGTCGTGAACGTGTACGTACATACTGGTCGATGTAGAGGCACACACGTGTTTAGTAGAGGCGTACACGTGTCATAGTAGAGGCGCGCACGTAGCATGTACACGTACGTACAATGGCCAGGGTGCAAGAAAGTAAATACGGCCACGTACGTACATACGGGCGGGGTCTCGAAAGCCTACTCGCGCATATTATGGCCAGGGCTCGTGTACATGGATGGGTCAGAATGGGGAAAAATCATCGTCATCGTGTTCATGGGGAGGCAACAGAATGTGTCGTGTTCATGGGGAGGCAACAGAATGCGTCGTGTTCATCGGGAGGCAACGGAACGCGTGGGAGCCAACCGGCTTGGATGAAATAGGCGATGGAAATGAGGCCTGGCGTACCGCAGAATGGAGGAAACGGCCTTGTATTCGACCGGCCATGTTCAAAACGGATCCTGTTCATCGGGAGGGGTCTGGTGTACCGCAAAACAGAGGAAACGGACCTCCTACAGTCAAAACAGGGGTCCTGTTGATTGGGAGGGGTGTGGCGTACCACAAAACGGACAAAACGGACTTGTGTTGGAGCGCTATGGTCGAAACAGGGGTCCTGTTCATCGACAGGGGTGTGGCGTACCGCAAAACGGGACTCCACGGGATACTGTTCATCTCCACCATTGACCTCCTCCAGCCTCCATGGGCTACCATCGACCTCCTCTAGCCTCCACGGGCTTCTGTTCATCCAGCCTCCACCGCGCACTACTCCACCGGATACTATTCAACCACCCCTCCAAGGGCACCCCTCCACCGTCTACTGTACATCCAGCCCTCCACCGGGTCGTCCTATTCATCCAGAGGCAACGCCACGGCGTCCTGTTCATCCACCCACACCGCTCACTATTCATCCCCCCCCGCAACGCTCACTGTTCATCTAATTGATCGACTTCTGTTAGCAGCAGTAGCGAAGGAATCACTCGGTCGAGTTCAGTTAATAGCCATCGATCAATCGCTCGGGTTCAGTAACGCGTAGCGTGTAGTGCAATCGCCCGGGTTCAGTTAGATCCCAACGCCTCGTTCGGGTTTAGGTAGAGCGAACGCCTCGCACACACGCGCGTTTGTGTACGAGAGAAACGCGCATCGCTCGGCCCCCGACCACCACTGTAACCGGGAACTCCCCAAAATTTTCCTCGCCCTCGCTTCTACCATGGTTTTTTCCGTCATGGATGGCCCAAAGAATGTCATGCAGCTGCGTCTCCGGCCCGCCCCGGACAAACAACCCATTTTCTGTCATGATTTTTTGTCATAGAAGTAGGAGCCCACCACATCTATGATAATACCAGGTTTTGTCACAATTATCGTCACAGAAGTGTCATAAGTATGACATAATTTTTTTTTCGTTTGGCCCGAAATGTCACGGATGTGTCTTTTTTTGTAGTGCAATACCATGTTTTCCTCGATGTTCTTGGAGGTCTATTCGATGTAATATTCTTTTGCGGTGTGTTTGCCGACATCCGATGAATTGTGGAATTATGATCAGATTATCCATTAATATTATTTGAGTCTTCTCTGAATTCTTATATGCATGATTTGGTATCTTTGTAAGTCTCTTCAAATTATTGGTTTATTTTGGCCTACTAGATTGGTTTTTCTTGCAATGGGAGAAGTGCTTAGCTTTGGGTTCAATCTTGCGGTGTCCTTTCCCAGTGACAGTAGGGGCAGCAAGGCACATATTGTATTATTGCCCTCGAGGATAAAAAGATGGGTTTTTCATCATATTGCTTGAGTTAATTCCTATACATCATGTCATCTGACTTAATGCGTTACACTGTTCTGCATGAACTTAATACTCTAGATGCAGGCATGAGTCGATCGACGTGTGGAGTAACAATAGTAGATGTAGAATCGTTTCGGTTTACTTGACACAGACGTGATGCCTATATTCATGATCATTGCCTTAGATATCGTCATAACTTTGCTCTCTCCTATCAATTGCTTGACAGTAATTTGTTCATCCACCGTAATATTTGCTATCTTGAGAGAAGCCACTAGTGAAACCTATGGCCCCTGGGTCTCTTTTCCATCATATAAGTTCTCTTTTACATCATACTAGTTTCCCATCTAGTATTTTGCAAACTTTTACTTTCCGATCTATAAACCAAAAATACCCAAAATATTTACTTTACCGTTTATCCATCTCTACCAGGTATCACATTTGCAAGTAACCGTGAAGGGATTGACAACCCCGTTATCGCGTTGGGTGCAAGTTGTTGATTGTTTGTGCAGGTATTCGGTGACTTGTGCGTTGTCTCCTACTGGATTAACTATTAAGGATCCGAGCTAGCTATGTGCCTCAATATCAAATTGAGGTATACTTGAAAAGTTTTATGTTAGCTTACCCTCTTCCTTTAAGAAAGTTTTGGACCCTATATTTGAAGAAGATTTCTTGAAGAGGATGTCGTTGATACCTATGAAAAGACGAAAACAATATTTGGATAGCCCAAAAGTGAAAATGTTGAGTCCACTGCTCTTTTGTGCTTTTATTAGAACAAAATTATTAAAGAGATGAAGGCTAGTTTAGACGCACATTTTCAAAGTGTGCTTAATCTCTCTTCCACAATTAATGGACATGTACTTTCACAAAATAGAAAGATATGCTCTTTAGATAAGAATTTCTCTCTCTATCATCAAAAGAGAGAAGATGAAAATACCTATATCTATTCGTGTTTTTATGCCAAGATAAGGGCATTAAACGATAGCGCTTGTTGGGAGGCAACCCAATTTTATTTTTGTTCCTTACTTTTTGTTCCTGTTTAGTAATAAAGAATTCATATAGATCTTGTTAGATGTGCTTTTGTGGTTTAATTTAGTGTTTGTGCCAAGCAAGGCCTTTGGGATGATTTGTGTGAAAGTTGATTTGATCTTACTGAAAAAACAGAAACTTTTGAGCTCATGAGATTATTTTTCATTTTTAACAGAAAATTTCTTTTGAGTTGATTCTTTTTGCATAAGATTAATAAAAAAAAGTACTCACGTCAGCCCAATTGTTTCTGAATTTTTGGAGTTACCGAAGTATTCGAGAGTTACAGATTACTACAGACTATTCTGTTTTTGACAGATTCTGTTTTTTGCGTGTTGTTTGCTTATTTTGATGAATCTGTGGGTAGTATGGGGGGGTATGAACCATGGAAAAGTTGTAATACAGTAGATATTACACCAATATAAATAAAGAATGAGTTTGCAATAGTACCTTAAAGTGGTGATTTATTTTCTTATACTAACGGAGCTGATGAGATTTTCTGTTGAGTTTTGTGTTGTGAAGTTTTCAAGTTTTGGGTAATGATTTGATGGACTATGGAATAAGGAGTGGCAAGAGCCTAAGCTTTGGGATGCCCACGGCACCCCAAGGTAATATTCAAGGACAACCAAATGCTTAAGCTTGGGGATGCCCGGAAGGCATCCCCTCTTTCATATTCGTCTATCGGTAACTTTACATGAGGCTATATTTTTATTCACCACATGATATGTGTTTTACTTGGAGCGTCTTGTATGATTTGAGTCTTTGCTTTTTAGTTTACCACAATCATCCTTGCTATACACACCTTTTGGGAGAGATGCATGAATCATGATTTATTAGAATACTCTATGTGCTTCACATATATCTGTTGAGCTAGACAATATTGCTCTAGTACTTCACTTATATCTTTTTAGAGCATGGTGGTGGCTTTATTTGATAGAAATTAATGAACTCTCATGCTTCACTTATATTATTTTGTGAGTCTTCTAGAACAGCATGGTAATTTCCTTTGGTTGTATAATTAGTCCTAATATGATAGGCATCCAAGGGGGATATGATAAAAACTTTCATAAAAAGTGCATTGGATACTATGGTAATTTTGATTCTTTATGATAGTTTTGAGATATGAAGATGGTGATATTAGAGTCATGCTAGTGGAGTAATAGTGAATTTGAGAAATACTTGTGTTGAGGTTTGTGAGTCCCGTAGCATGCACGTATGGTGAACCGTTGTGTAACAAATTTGGAGCATGAAGTATCTCTTTGATTGTTATCCTTTGTGTCCAGGTCGGGATCGCGCGACCTACCAACCCTTCCCCTAGGAGCATGCACGTAGTGCTTGGTTTTGATGACTTATATATTTTTGCAATAAGTATGTGAGTTCTTTATGACTAATCTTGAGTCCATGGATTATACGCACTCTCACCCTTCCATCATTGCTACCCTCTCTTATGCCGCGCAACTTTCACCGGTACCATACACCCACCATATACCTTCCTCAAAACAGCCACCGTACCTAACTATTATGGCATTTCCATAGCCATTTTGAGATATATTGCCATGCAACTTTCCACCATTCCGTTTATTATGACACACTTCATCATTGTCATATTGCTTTGTGTGATCATGTAGTTGACATCATATTTTTTGCAAAGCCACCTTTTATAATCATTTCATACATGTCACTCTTGATTCATTGCACATCCCGGTACATCACCAGAGGCATTCACATAGAGTCATATTTTGTGTCTAACCATTGAGTTGTAATTTTTCGAGTTGTAAGTAAATAGAAGTGTGATGATCATCATTATTAGAGCATTTCCCCATGCGAGGAAATAAAAATAAAAGAGGCCAAAGAAGCCCAAATAAAAAAGAGGCCAAAAAATCCCAAACAAAAAAATGAGAGAAAAAGAGAGAAGGGGCAATGTTACTATCCTTTTTGCACACTTGTGCTTCAAAGTAGCATCATGATCTTCATGATAGAGAGTCTCTTATTTTTTCACTTTCATATACTAGCGGGAATTTTTAATTATAGAACTTGGCTTGTATATTCCAACGATGGGATTCCTCAAATGCCCTAGGTCTTCATGAGCAAGCAAGTTGGATGCACACCCACTTAGTTTCTTTTTTGAGCTTTCATACACTTATAGCTCTAGTGCATCTGTTCCATTGCAATCCCTACTCACTGACATTAATATCTATTGATGGGCATCTTCATAGCCCGTTGATACGCCTAGTTGATGTGAGACTATCTTCCTCTTTTTGTCTTCTCCACAACCACCATTCTATTCCACATATAGTGCTATGTCCATGGCTTACGCTCATGTATTTTGTGAAATTTGAAAAAGTTTGAGAATACTAAAGTATGAAACAATTGTTTGGCTGAAACCGGTGTTGTGCATGATTTGAATATTTTGTGTGATGAAGATGGAGCATAGCCAGACTATATGATTTTGTAGGGATAAGCTTTCTTTGGCCATGTTATTTTGAGAAGACATAAATGCCTTGTTAGTATGATTGAAGTATTATTGTTTTTATGTCAATATTAAAATTTTGTTTTGAATCTTTCAGATCTGAACATTCATGCCACAATAAAGAGAATTATATGGATAAATATGTTAGGTAGCATTCCACATCAAAAATTCTCTTTTATCATTTACCTAGTCGAGGACGAGCAGGAATTAAGCTTGGGGATGCTTGATACGTCTCCAACATATCTATATTTTTTGATTGTTCCACACTATTATATTATCTGTTTTAGATGTTTAATATGCATTAATACACTATTTTATATTATTTTTGGGACTAACCTATTAATCGAGAGCCCAATGCCAGTTTCTTTTCTTTTCTTTGCCTATTTTAGAGTTTCGTAGAAAAGGAATACCAAACGGAGTCCAAACAGAATGAAACTTTCGTGATGATCTTTCTTGGACGAAAGCAAACCAGGAGACTTGGAGATGAAGTCAGAGATGTAACAAGGCGGCCACGAGGGCGGAGGGTGCACCCAGGGGGGTAGGGTGCGCCTCCTACCTCGTGGGCCCCTCGTTGGTCTCCTGACCTAGTTCATTCGCCTATATAGACTCTTATACCGTGAAAACATCCAGGGGAGCCACGAAAACACTTTTCCACCGCCGCAACCTTCTGTACCTGTGAGATCCCATCTAGGGATCTTTTTTGGCACCTGCTGGAGGGGGATTTGATCATAGAGGGCTTCTACATCAACACTATTACCCTTCCGGTGAAGCGTGAGTAGTTTACCTGAGACCTATGGGTCCATAGATAGTAGCTAGATGGCTTCTTCTCTCTCTTTGATTCTCAATACCATGTTCTCCTCGATGTTCTTGGAGTTCTATTCGATGTAATATTCTTTTGTGGTGTGTTTGCCGAGATCCGATGAATTGTGGATTTATGATCAGATTTTCGATAAATATTATTTGAGTCTTCTCTGAATTCTTATATGCATGATTTGATATCTTTGCAAGTCTCTTCGAATTATCGGTTTAGTTTGGCCTACTAGATTGGTTTTTCTTGCAATGGGAGAAGTGCTTAGCTTTGGGTTCAATCATGGAGTGTCCTTTCCTAGTGACAGTAGGGGTAGCAAGGCACGTATTGTATTGTTGCCATCGAGGATAAAAACCTGGGGTTTTCATCATGTTGCTTGAGTTAATTCCTCTACATCATGTCATCTTACTTAATGTGTTACTCCGTTCTTTATGAACATAATACTCTAGATGCATGCTGGATAGCGGTCGATGTGTGGATTAATAGTAGTAGATGTAGAATCGTTTTGGTCTACTTGACACAGACATGATGCCTATGTTCATGATCATTGCCTTAGATATCATCATAATTTGGTCGGCAATAATTTGTTCTCCCCCTGTAATATTTGCTATCTTGAGAGAAGCCACTAGTGAAACCTATGGCCCCCGGGTCTCTTTTCCATTATATTGAATCTCTTTTACATCATACTAGTCTCCGATCTACTATTTTGCAACCTTTTACTTTCCGATCTATAAACCAAAAATACCAAAAATATTTACCTTACCGTTTATCTATCTCTAGCAGATCTCACTTTTGCAAGTAACCATGAAGGGATTGACAACCCCTTTATTGTGTTGGGTGCAAGTTGTTGATTGTTTGTGTAGGTATTCAGTGACTTGTGCATTTTCTCCTACTGGATTGCTACCTTGGTTCTCAAAACTAAGGGAAATACTTACTCAATTTCCTCCATCACCCTTTCCTCTTCAAGGGAAAAACCAACACAAACTCAAGAGGTAGCAATGCCGTCCGGGGACGGCAAGTCGCTGGTGAGGTAGGCAGCTAGGGGCGAGTAGAGATCGGAAGTGCAGCAGAACAGAGGGGAATCGGGGCCAGGGCCGACCCAAAAACCCAAGGTGGGCCGCGGAACACCGTGGGCACCCTGTAGATACACACCCGAGCGGCATACATGCATTTTCAAAACTAAATTAGGAACATTTAGCTGACCAATTAAACGATTCTATTTTAATAATATCAGATTCATATTTGACCAACTAAGCTTGTTTAGCTTGATGGTTGGAGCAGTGGTATTATGACACAAAGCACATATGTTGATCATATAGTGATCATAAAAGGGGGAAACCCTAAGCTTTTTTTGAGCAAAAGAGGGTTTCCCCTCTGATTTCTATTGAAGAAACTACCACGGAACCAACATGAACAATTAAACCTTAAGCATCACCAATTAAACCCTATTATGACTATGTGATGGCAGATTTAAAGCTGCAAACCACTTAAATGCAATTTACCATTCATTGTTTGCTTTGAATTAAGAACTAAATTCTAAGAGGAGAAAAGAAAGTATAGTAACCATGTTACAATCTATTTTTTGGTTGAGATCAAAAAGTTGAGATGATATGAAGTACCATCTCTCTTGTGGCGCCCTATAGGCTTCAAGGGTGTGATGGCTGTCGGTGGCGTTGAAGAAGATCTGCAACGGTAGATGGGTGCATCGGGGGATAAGTCCCGTTGTGGTGGACAAGAAGGTCATGTGAGCGGCCCCGACGATGAGGACGACGGTGCTGATGAAGTGAGAGGACGCGATGCAGGGCTCCTAGTCCGTCACTGTGGATAAGAAACGTCCATCTCTACCAGGGGACGACACGCTCTTGGTAGGCGCTCCTGCATGGTGGAGGCCGGTGGCGATGGATGGGGTGGAGGACGGTGGCGATGGATGGGGTGGCGGACGGAGGAGGCTAGTGTGGGGATGTGAAAGTGCAACTAATCCCTGGGTGGTTTTGGTAATTCTTAACAACATATAGCTCATTGAACTAATGCTCTTTTCAAGACGATCATTTCAAAAAGTTCAATGATTGGTGGCATGGACTAGATATGTGGACCCCTCAAAAGGCTAAGGACACATATTGGCAACAAGCTCAAGACTCTACATTTTTAATTAAGTGATCCAAGATCACATTGAGCCCATAGGAAAGCCAATACTATTAAAAGGGGAAAAGGTGTTGCTTAATGTCTTACTTGCTCAAAATGCTTAGTGATATGCTCCAAAATCCTCAGCCACTTTCTCATTTCCACATATGTCCTAAACCTAAAAGTCAAACTCGGTCCAGCGATTTGATATATTCGGCGCCATCGAGTTCATTTGACATAGCCACTGCCACAAACTCTAGTCACTTCGGTTTCACCGATAGGGATCTCGGTCTCACCGAGATGGGATTGCAAACTCACTGTTTCCTTTTCGTAAGTTTTGTCCCACTGAAAATGAGCGAATAGGTCCCACCGAGTTTGCAATGCAAACTCCCTGTTTCCTTTTTGTAACATTTCGGTCCGACCGAAATGAGCGAATCGGTCCAACTTAGTTTGCCTGACCAACTCTCTATGTGCCTATTACTAAAATCGGTCCCACCGAGTTCATGTGATTGGTCACACCGAGATTACGTTATGCCCTAACCCTAGGGAATCGGTCCCACCGAGTTGATCATATCGGTCCCACCGAAAAGCCTAACGTTCATATTTTGACCTGAATCGGTCTGACCGAGTTTTACAATTCGGTCTCACCGAGTTTGGGAATCTATGTGTAGTGGTTAGATTTTGTGTGGAGGCTATATATACCCCTCCACCCATTCTTCATTCGCAGAGAAAGCCATCAGAACGTGCCTACACTTCCACTACTCATTTTATGAGAGAGAACCACCTACTCATGTGTTGAAACAAAGACATTCCATTCCAACCACAAGAATCTTGATCTCTAGCCTTCCCCAAGTTGCTTTCCACTCAAATCATCTTTCCACCATAGCCAAATCTGTGAGAGAGAGTTGAGTGTTGGGGAGACTACCATTTGAAGCACAAGAGCAAGGAGTTCATCATCAACACACCATCTATTACCTTTTGGAGAGTGGTGTCTTCTAGATTGGTTAGGTGTCACTTGGGAGCCTCCATCAAAATTGTGGAGTTGAACAAAGGAGTTTGTAAGGGCAAGGAGATCGCCTACTTCGTGAAGATCTACCCAAGTGAGGCAAGTCCTTCATGGGCGATGGCCATGGTGGGATAGACAAGGTTGCTTCTTCGTGGACCCTCAATGGGTGGAGCCCTCCATGGACTCTCAGCCGTTACCCTTCGTGGGTTGAAGTCTCCATCAACGTGGATGTATGATAGCACCACCTATTGGAACCACGCCAAAAATCTCCATGTCAACATTGCCTTTGCTCCTTCCAAATTCCTCCCATTTACTTTCTTGCAAGTTGCATGCTTTACTTTCCGCTGCTCATATACTCTTTGCATGCTTGCTTGAATTGTATTGTGATTGCTTGACTTGTGCTAAGGTACTAAAATCTGCCAAGAATTAAAATTGGGAAAATGTTAGGTTTTTATTTGGTCAAGTAGTCAAACCCCCCCCCCTCTAGACATACTTTCAATCCTACAAGTGGTATCAGACCATTGGTCTCCATTTTCCTTGATTTCCATAGCTTTGGTGATCATAGCCTTGGTTTCAAAACCTAGGAGAGTATGATGTCTAGCGAGGGAAATTACCATCGTAGAAGTCCTTACTTTGATGGTACTAATTTTGCTAGTTGGATACATAAGATGAAAATGAATATTTTGGACATAACCCCACTATTTGGGCTATTGTGTGTATTGGTTTGCAAGGTGAATTCTTCGATGGGAGAGAACTGAACCATGAAGCTACCGCGGAAGAACTGAAGATGTTGCGATACAATGCTCAAGATTGCGATATCCTCTTCAACAGATTTTGCCCCGAAGAATTCAAAAAATCAGCCGTCTTGAGAATGCAAAGGAAATTTGGGATACTTTGATTGATATGCACGAAGGTACTGACTCCGTCAAGGAATCCAAGTTGGATGTGCTTCAAAGTCAACTTGATATGTTCAAAATGAAGGATGGTGAAGGTGTCGCTAAAATGTACTCTAGGCTTGCTCTAATCACAAATGAGATTGCCAACTTAGGAAGTGAAGAGATGACTGATACGTCTCCAACGTACCTATAATTTTTTATTGTTCCATGCTATTATATTACCCATTTTGGATGTTTATGGGCTTTATTTTACACATTTATATCATTTTTGGGACTAACCTACTAACCGGAGGCCCAGCCCGTATTTTTTTGCCTATTTCAGTATTTCGAAGAAAAGGAATATCAAACGGAGTCCAAACGGAATGAAACCTTCGGGAGCATGATTTTTGGAACGAATGTGATCCAGAGGACTTGGAGTGCAAGTCAAGAAGCAGGCGAGGCGGCCACAAGTGGGTAGGGTGCACCCACCCCTATAGGGCGTGCCCCCTGTCTCGTGGGCCCCTCGGGCGGCCACCGACGTACTTCTTCCTCCTATATAAGCCTACGTACCTCGAAAATATCCAGGGACCAACGAAACACAATTTCCACCACTGTAACCTTTTGTATCCGCGAGATTCCATCTTGGATCCTTTGTCGGCGCTCCGCTGGAGGGGGAATCAACCATGGAGGGCTTCTACATCAACACCATAGCCCCTCTGATGAGTTGTGATTGGTTTACCATAGACCTTCGGGTCCATAGTTATTAGCTAGATGCCTTCTTCTCTCTTTTTGGATCTCAATACAATGTTCTCCCCCTCTCTTGTGGAGATCTATTCGATGTAAACTATTTTTTCGGTGTGTTTGTCGAGATCCGATGGATTGTGGGTTTATGATCAAGTTTATCTATGAGAAATATTTGAATCTCCTCTGAATTCTTTTATGTATGATTGAGTTATCTTTGCAAGTCTCTTAGAATTATAAGTTTGGTTTGGCCTACTAGATTGATCTTTCTTTCAATGGGAGAAGTGCTTAGCTTTGGGTTCAATCTTGTGGTGTCCTTACCCAGTGACAGAAAGGGTTGCAAGGCACGTATTGTATTGTTGCCATCGAGGATAAAAAGATGGGGTTTATATCATATTGCATGAGTTTATCCCTCTACATCATGTCATCTTGCTTAAGGCGTTACTCTGTTCTTATGAACTTAATACTCTAGATGCAGGGAGGAGTCGGTCGATGTGTGGAGTAATAGTAGTAGATGCCGTCAGGAGTCGGTCGATGTGTGGAGTAATAGTAGTAGATGCAGGCAGGAGTCGGTCTACTTGTTCCGGATGTGATGCCTATATACATGATCATGCCAAGATAATGTCATAATTATTCGCTTTTCTATCAATTGCTCGACAGTAATTTGTTCACCCACCGTAATACTTATGCTATGTTGAGAGAAGCCTCTAGTGAAACCTATGGCCCCCGGGTCTATCTTTTATCATATTTGCTTTCAATCTAGTTTTATTTGCATCTTTACTTTTTGCATCTATATTATAAAATACCAAAAATATATTTATCTTATCATACTATCTCTATTAGATCTCACTTTCGCAAGTGGCCGTGAAGGGATTGACAACCCCTTTATTGTGTTGGTTGCGAGTTCTTTGTTTGTTTGTGTAGATGCGTGGGACTTTTGAGGATCCTCCTACTGGATTGATACCTTGTTTCTCAAAAACTGAGGGAAAAACATACGCTACTATTGCTGCATCACCCTTTCCTCTTCAAGGAAAACCAACGCAAGCTCAAGACGTAGCAATTACCTACAAATTCATCATAAAAAAGATCATGAGAGCCTTGGATGGAAAATATGATACCGTGTGCACTTTGATCCAAATGATGCCAAACTACAAAGATCTCAAGCCAACCGAAGTCATAGGAAGAATCATTGCCCATGATATGTCACTCAAGCATAAAGAAGAGCTTCACAACAAGTCTAGTGGTGCTTACAAAGCCTCATGTGATGCTCCTACATCACCAAGTGAGAAACAAGCCTTCAATGAAGAATTGAGCCTAATGGTGAAGAACTTCAACAAGTGAGGAAAGAAGTTCCAAGTGAAGGTCCTACAATCACAAAAGATCTTCTGGTCGCGAGCAAAATTGCTACAATTGTGGAAGACCCGGACACTACTCCAATGAGTGTACGACTCCCTACAAAAAAAGAGAAGACTCACCTAAAAGGAGAAGCAAAAGTGAAGAATCTCCTCCAAGAGAGAGACGGAGTAGAGATGATCGCTATGAACGAAGAACCTCTCAAAGAAGCAAGGATTCAGAAAGGAAGGATAAGTCATCAAGGAGCTACCCAAAACAAAGACATCAAGCTCATGTCGGTGAATGTGTATCCGGCTCCGACTCTGACCACCACTCTGAGAGAAGTTATCCTCCGACTCGGAATATACTCAAGATGAAGGTGTTGCCGGTCTAGCACTTGTGTCAACCAACTCCTATGACATATTTGATTCACCAAATGAAGGAATTGGAAGATGCTTCATGGCTAAAGGCCCCAAGGTAACACACCCTAAGTATGTTGATTTCAATAGTGATGAAGATGACTTGCTAGGTGATGATGATTTAGTTGTTGACAAATCTAGTTATGAATACTATGATGAAAATGCTATTAATCATGCTAATCAAGATGAAACGAATGACAATGATAAGAAGGATATTGAGAGTCTAACTAAAGAACTAAACACTCTTAAGTTAGCTCATCGAACTACTTTAGAAGATCATCGAGAACTTTTAAAAACTCATGAGAAGCTACGCTCCAAGAAGCTTAATCTTGAGCAAGAACATAGGTTCTTAAAGCCATCAATGATGATCTTTGGAAGAAAAGTTATTCTTACATTGCCAAGTGTTTACTCTTTTCTACTTACATGCCACAAGTAAAATCTAGCAACAAGGACAAGAAAGATTCTTCTTCTAGTAGTAACAATAATCATGCTAAATCCAATATTGTTGCTTCTAGTAGTTCTCTTGATTCAACTAATGATTCTCTTGAGCAAGACGATAGCTTATTGAAGGGAATTATAGAGAAAGGTGTTTACAAGAGCCTTGCCAGAAGCAAGCAAGGAAGGCACCGGAAGAATAAAGGTGTTGGTTTTGAGCAAAAGTTCAATGCCAATAGAGTTGAGTGGGAAGAAGATCAATACCCCAAGACGAAGTTTGTTCCTTAACAAGAGAAGTATGATCCTACTTCCTTCAAAGGGACACAAGCTCAAGATGATCTTCCACCACAACACCACAAGCTAAAAGGCAAGGACAAGCGTCAAGAGGAGATTGATGCATTTGAAGATGCTCCAAAGGCCTTGGTCAAGTGGGTTCCCAAGACTATATCAAGTTCTACTTCATCAAGTACATCTACAACCCCAAGGATTCCCATCAAGATGATGTGGATCCCAAAGAAGAAGAACTAGAGAGTTCTTGAGGGTGAATCCTCCAATATTCTTCACTCATATTCATTTTGGCAAGGACAAGTGCAAACAACTTCCATATCATGAACTAGTTCAAGGAGTCACAAACCCTCTTGTTGGTAAGACAAGGGACAAGGTAATATAATGCTTTCAGGGACATCATCATGTGTGTGCTTCACTCTATGTCTATGGATATCCTTGTTTGTTCCTTGTGGGACTGACCCATGTAGGTATTGAAAGTGCAACTCACTCAATTGGATTGCTCCAGATGATCTACATCAACAATGAGCATCCACATCTTCAACATCTACATGAAGTCATCATCGACAAAACCCAAGGTTAGTTCATCCCTCTTAGGAGGGATATCACTTCTAGGGGGAGCTTTACTCTAAGAATTGTGCTAAAGAAACTCTAATGGTGTGAACACAACAATGCTTTATGTAAAAGTGGTAACCCCACTTGTTCTCAAACAATGAGTATGACCTATGATCAAATGTTCTCATTTGACTCCTAAGTCAATATACTCATATATAGGTGACCTAGTCATCACCAATTGCTTGATAGATGCTAGAGTGTTTGTGCATGCTTTGCCACATATTTTATTTGCCATTTTATTATGTGAGCATGTTGATTGCATGCTTTTCTCAGTCGAGGACATCAATTTGTTGCTTTGATTGTTTGACTCTCCTTCTTTTGCCTAATGGATGGACAAGGATGCCTAAGAACTTCCTTTAGCTATCTATGCTTTTCTCGTCTCAAACTCTATTCATGCTACATCACAAAGTTTGAACAAGTAAAATTCAAACCCTCTGGGTGAGGACCACTCGGAGTCATCGATTCGTTAAAGACTTAAACTTCCAAAACCTCTCTATGCATTTCGGTCTTACAAATTCATCCATTTTGGTCATACCGAGCTCACTTAGTTGATCTAGTTTTCAATCTCGGTGCAACTGATTAGAACTTTTCGGCCACACCGAGTGGCAGTCCGCCTGCGATTTTGCATCTCAGTGCCACCGAGTTGTTCCACTCGGTCACACCGACAGTGACAGGATATAGATACCGACGGGTCAAATTTTGGAAGTTCCTCCAAACCTCTTCGCCCGCGCGTGTCCTGCTCTGCCGCCTCGGGTCTTTGGGTCATCATCTCATCGCCAGTGATCTCCCACCGCTGGTCTCCGCCGCCGTTGTCGGTGTCAAAACCGGCGGATCTCGGGTAGGGGGTCCCAAACTATGCGTCCAAGGCTAATGGTAATAGGAGGCGGGGGACACGATGTTTACCCAGGTTCGGGCCCTCTCTATGGAGGTAATACCCTACTTCCTGCTTTATTTATCTTGATGATATGAGTATTACAAGAGTTGATCTACCACGAGATCGTAGAGGCTAAACCCTAGGAGCTAGCCTATGATTATGATTGTTGTTGTCCTACGGACTAAACCCTCCGGTTTATATAGACACCAGAGGGGGCTAGGGTTACACAGAGTTGGTTACAGAGAAGGAGATCTACATATCTAACTCGCCAAGCTTGCCTTCCACGCCAAGGTGAGTCCCACCCGGACACGGGACGAAGTCTTCAATCTTGTATCTGCATAGTCCAACAGTCCGGCACAAGTACATAGTCTGGCTATCCGAGGACCCCCTAATCTATGACTCCCTCAGTATCCCCTGAACCAGGCTTCAATGACGATGAGTCCGGCGTGTAGATTGTCTTCGGCATTGCAAGGCGGGTTCCTTCTTCGAATACTCCATAGAAGATCCTGAACACAACGATTGTGTCCAGATCTGCAAAACAATTTCCACATACCACCGTAGAGAGCACAATATTCCACAAATCGAATCTGCTGAGAACTTTTCCTAGCGTGACATCACGCCACGGCCCAGTCATTATTTGAACCGTTTTCTCAACCTGCTACTACACATATTGCGAGGCGGTTTCATTGGCATGTCTTGTCGAAGCAGAGATCGTGTCCCCTTATCACGGGATTCTCATCAATACGTGTGTGGGTAACCCAACCGTGTTGTTAGTATGAATCCTCGATTTTAGGCAAGTTCCAATCGGCCACGCGGAGGACGCTTGATTTTCACCCTCTTTATAAAGAGGTCCAGACCCGTCCTTTTCTTTCCACGCCTTCAAAGTCGGTGGACGGCCTCTTCTATCACAGAGGAGGACATCAAGAAGCTTAGGGAGGCTAGGTATCTGATAGCAGAAATCCCCCACAAGCTACCTGCTCAAGGGCAGGTTATCCCCACTCCTGAACCCAACGAGAGTGTTGTATTTGTTTCCCACTTCCTCCGAGGGCTTGGCTTTAGTCTTGATCGCTTCGTAAGAGGGCTCATGTTTTATTATGGCCTAGATTTCCATGATCTAGCTCCAGATTCCATTCTTCACATCTCGTCGTTTATCGTCGTGTGTGAGGCCTTCCTCCGCATTACCCCATGATACATCTCCAACGTATCTATAATTTTTGATTGCTCCATGCTACTTTATCTACTGTTTTAGGCAATATTGGGGTTTATTATCCACTTTTATATTATTTTTGGGACTAACCTATTATCCGGAGGCCCAGCCCAAATTTGCTGTTTTATGCCTATTTCAGTGTTTCGAGGAAAAGGAATATTAGATGGAGTCAAACCGGAATGAAATCAACTCGAGAAGTTATTTTTGGAAGGAAAGCTATCGGATGGACTTGGACCCCACGTCAAGGAAGGAACGAGGAAGCCACGAGGGTGGGGGGCATGCCCACCCCCCTGGGGCGCGCCCCCTGCCTCGTGGGGCCCTCGTGGCTCCCCTAACGTGCTTCCTGCACCCATATATACCTACGTACCCTAAAACTTCCAGAACAGAAGATAGATCGGGAGTTCCGCCGCCGCAAGCCTCTGTAGCCACCAAAAACCTCTCGGGAGCCCGTTCCGACGCCCTGCCGGAGGGGGAACCCATCACCGGTGGCCATCTTCATCATCCCGGCGCTATCCATGACAAGGAGGGAGTAGTTCACCCTCGGGGCTGAGGGTATGTACCAGTAGCTCTGTGTTTGATCTCTATCTCTCTCGTGTTCTCTCTCGTGTTTCCTCTATGGCACGATCTTGATGTATCCCGAGCTTTGCTATTATAGTTGGATCTTATGATGTTTCTCCCCCTCTACTCTCTTGTGATGAATTGAGTTTCCCCTTTGAAGTTATCTTATCGGATTGAGTCTTTTATGAGAACACTTGATGTATGTCTTGCCATGATTATCTGTGGTGACAATGGGATATCATGTGCCACTTGATGTATGTTTTGGTTATCAACTTGCAGGTTTCCTGACATTGGGAACCTATGCATAGGGGTTGGCACACGTTCTTGACTCTCCGGTAGAAACTTTGGGGCACTCTTTGAAGTACTTTGTGTTGGTTGGATAAATCTGAGATTGTGTGATGCATATCGTATAATCATGCCCACGGATACTTGAGGTGACAATGGAGTATCTAGGTGACATTAGGGTTTTGGTTGATTTGTGTCTTAAGGTGTTATTCTAGTACGAACTCTTTTATAGATTGATCCGAAAGAATAACTTTGAGGTGGTTTCGTACCCTACCATAATCTCTACGTTTGTTCTCCGCTATTAGTGGCTTTGGAGTGACTCTTTGTTGCATGTTGAGGGCTTGTTATATGATCTATCTATGTTATTATTGTTGAGAGAACTTGCACTAGTGAAAGTATGAACCCTAGGCCTTGTTTCCTATCATTGCAATACCGTTTACGCTCACTTTTATCATTAGTTACCTTGCTGTTTTTATTATTTCAGATTACAAAAACCTATATCTACTATCCTATTTGCACTTGTATCACCATCTCTTCGCCGAACTAGTGCACCTATACAATTTACCATTGTATTGGGTGTGTTGGGGACACAAGAGACTCTTTGTTATTTGGTTGCAGGGTTGCTTGAGAGAGACCATCTTCATCCTACGCCTCCTACGGATTGATAAACCTTAGGTCATCCACTTGAGGGAAATTTGCTACTGTCCTACAAACCTGTGCACTTGCAGGCCCAACAACGTCTACAAGAAGAAGGTTGTGTAGTAGACATCAAGCTCTTTTCTGGCGCCGTTGCCGGGGAGGCTAGGTAGTGAAGGTATATCTTTAGATCTTGCAATCGAATCTTTTTGTTTCTTGTTTTAGCACTAGTTAGTCTATAAAAGAAAATTACAAAAAAATGGAATTGAGTTTGTCTCATACGCTTCACCTTTTTAATATCTTTCATGAGTATGATGGAAAGGAAAATTATGCCAAAGTGCTAGAAGAAGAATTACATAGAATGCTTGGCATGAAATATGTGAATGATGAGCATGATTGCAATGTTGTTAGTATGAATTCCTTGAATATCCATGATGCTAATGATATGCAAAGCCACAAGCTTGGGGAAGCTATGTTTTGATGAAGATGATATTTTTTTGTCCCCCAAGCTTTGATGAGCAAATTTACTATGATGAAAGCATGCCTCCTATCTATGATGATTATTGTGATGACACGTATGCTTTAAAGAATAATGATAACCATGAAACTTGTCATCTTGATCTTAATTTTCAATCATATAATAGTTATTTTGTGGAGTTTGCTCCCACTACTATTGATGAGAAGAATTTTGCTTATGTGGAGAGTAGTAAATTTTCTATGCTTGCAGATCATGAAAAGAATGATTTAGGTTCTGGTTATATTGTTGAATTCATTCATGATGCTACTAAAAATTATTATGAGGGAGGAATATATGCTTGGAGGAATTGCAATAATATCAAGTTTCCTCTCTATGTGCTTAAAATCTTGAAGCTATGCTTGTTTTACCTTCCTATGCTTGTTGATTATTTTTCCCATAAGTTGTCTGCTCACAAAATCCCTATGCATAGGAAATGGGTTAGACTTAAATGTGCTAGTCATATGCTTCGTGATGCTCCCGTTATCTTTTAATTCTTATCTTTTTTGTGAGCATTATTGTCATCATCATGCCTAGCTAAAAGGCATTAAAGAAAAGCGCTTGTTGGGAGACCACCCAATATTTACCCTCACAGTTTTTGTGTGTTCACATGATTATGCTACTATAGTAATCATGTTTTATAGCTTTTGTTTCAATAAAGTGCCAAGTAAGACCTTTAGGATGGCTTACGGTGATAGTTGTGTTGATCCTGCTGAATATCAGAAACTTTTGCACCTAGTAAATTAGTTTTGTTAATTCACAGAAACGTGATCTTGATCTGATTCTTTTTGCTCTGGATTGGTACATAAATTTCTTAGGACTTACAAATTTGGTAGAATTTTTGGAGGTCCATAAGTATACGTTTGATGCAGATTACTACAGACTGTTCTGTTTTTGACAGATTATGTTTTCTATGTGTTGTTTGCTTATTTTGATGAATCTATGAGTAGTATCAGAGGGTATGAACCATAGATAAGTTGGAATACAGTAGATATTGCACCAATATGAATTTAGAATGAGTTCATTACAGTACCTACGTGGTGGTTTTTATTTTCTTATACTAACGGAGCTTACGAGTTTTCTGTTGAGTTTTGTGTTGTGGAGTTTTCAAGTTTTGGGTTAGGATTCGATGGACTATGGAATGAGGAGTGGAAAGAGCATAAGATTGGGGATGCCCAAGGCACTCCAAGATAATATTCAAGAATATCCAAAAGCTTAAGCTTGGGGATGCCCCGGAAGTCATCCCCTCTTTCGTCTTCGTTCATTAGTAACTTTACTTGGAGCTATATTTTTATTCACCACATGATATGTGTTTTGCTTGGAGCGTCATTTTCTCTTGTTAGTATTTTCTTGCTGTTATTTATAATAATGATTTGCATCTTTAGTTTCAATAAAAAAGTCAAGGATAGCCTTTGCCATGCTTATTTTGCTAGTATACATGTTGCTGTTTGAAAACAGAAAGTTTACCGCTGTTGCAAAAATTCCCTAGAAAAGTCAGAGCATGATATAATGTTGAAACTTTTTGCATGAGGATCTATGATAAATTTATTACAGTGGGAATTTTAGTTCATATTTTTTGGAGTCAGGTAAGTATTGATACTCTTGCATTCTTTACAGACTGTACTGTTTTGGCAGATTGCTGTTATGGTTGCATTGTTTGCATATGTTTGCTTGATTAATGATTCTATTTGAGGATAGGAGTATTAAATATGCAGAGGAATTTAGTGTGCAATGTTGAATAATAATTTTAGTGATTTTTTATAGTAGAAAATAATAAGGTTTTGCATTTGTTTATACTAACCTATCTCACGAGTTCTAGTTGAGTTTGTTGTGAATGAAGCTTTTGATAAACAGAGAAACCATGATATGAGGGGAATTAAGGAGACACAAAACTTCAGCTTGGGGATTCCCAAGCTACCCCAAGATAATATTTCAAGAAGTCTCAAGCATCTAATCTTGGGGATGCCCCGGTAGGTATCCCACCTTTCTTCTTCAACAACTATCGGTTAGTATCGGTTGAGCCTAAGTTTTTGCTTCTTCACATGAGTTGTGCTATCCTTGCAATGTAGTTTTCTTTAGCTTTGCTTGCTGTTTGAATAAAGTATAAAGATCTGAAATTATCAAATGAGAGAGAGAGTCTTCGCATAGTTGCGTAATTATTTAGCTACTCATTGACCTTCACTTATATCTTTCGGAGTAGTTTGTCATTTGCTCTAGTGCATCACTTATACCTTTTAGAGCATGGTGGTAGTTTTATTTTGAAGAAATAGATGAACTCTCATACTTCACTTAGATTATTTTGAGAGTTGTTAATAGCATGGTAATTTGCTAAATATTAATATACTTGGTATTGAAGATATGTGAAACTTTCTTATGAGTGTGTTGAATACTAAGAAAAGTTTGATACTTGATAATTGTTTTGAGATATGGAGGTAGTAATATTAAAGTCATGCTAGTTGGGTGATTATGAATTCAAAGAACGATTGTGTTGAAGTTAGCAAGTCCCTTAGCATGCACGTATGGTTTAAGTTGTGTAACAAATTTGAAACATGAAGTGTACCTGGTTTGTGCATCCTTATGAGTGGCGGTCGGGGACGAGCGATGGTCTTTTCCTACCAATCTATCCCCCTAGGAGCATGCGCGTAGTACTTGATTTTCGATGACTTCTAATTTTTTGCAATAAGTATATGAGTTCTTTTGACTAATGTTGAGTCCATGGATTATACACACTTTTTCCTTTTCGCCTTTCCTAGCCACTTCGGTACCGTGCATTGCCCTTTCTCACCTTGAGAGTTGGTGCAAACTCCGCCACTGCATCCAAACCCCGTGATACGATATGCTCTATCACACATAAACCTCCCTATATCTTCCTCAAAACAGCCACCATACCTACCTATTATGGCATTTCCATAGCCATTCCAAGATATATTGCCATGCAACTTCCATCATCATCATCATGACATATATTACTTTTGTCATATTGCCATTGCATGATCATATAGTTTACATCGTATTTGTGGCAAAACCACCATGCATTATTTTTCATACATGTCACGCTTGATTCATTGCACCATCCCGGTACACCGCCGGAGGCATTCATATAGAGTCATATCTTGTTCTAAGTTTCGAGTTGTAATCCTTATGTTGTAATCAATAGAAGTGTGATGGTCATCATTATTAGAGCATTGCCCAAAAAAAGAAAGGAAAAAGAAAAAAAAAGAAAGGCCCAAAAAAAGAGAAAATAAATAAAAAGGGTAATGCTACTATCTATTTTTCCACACTTGTGCTTCAAAGTAGCACCTTGTTCTTCATGTAGTGAGTCTCATATATTGTGCTTCAAAGTAGCACCTTGTTCTTCATGTAGTGAGTCTCATAAGTTGTCTTTTTATACTAGTGGGAATTTTTCATTATAGAACTTGGCTTGTATATTCCTATGATGGGCTTCCTCAAATGCCCTAGGTCTTCATGACCAAGTGAGTTGGATGCACACCCACTAGTTTTCTTTTGTTGAGCATTCCTAGCTCTAGTGCATCCGTTGCATGGCAATCCCTACTCCTCATGTTGACATCAATTAATGGGCATCTCCATAGCCCGTTGATTATCCTCGTCAATGTGAGACTTTCTCCTTTTTTGTCTTCTCCAGACAATCTCCATCGTCATATTCTCTTCCACCCATAGTGCTATATCCATGGCTCACGCTCATATATTGCATGAAGGTTGAAAAAGTTTGAGATTATTTAAGTATGAAACAATTGCTTGGCTTGTCATCGAGGGTATAGAAGTTGGGAACATCTTTGTGTGATGAAAATGAAGCATAGCCTAACTATATGATTTTGTAGGGATGAACTTTCTTTTGTCATGTTATTTTGAGAAGACATGATTGCTTTGATTAGTATGCTTGAAGTATTATTATTTTTTATGTCAATATGAACTTTTGTCTTGAATCATTCGGATCTGAATATTCATATCACAAGTAAGAAGAATTACATTGAAATTATGCCAAAGTATCACTCCGCATCAAAAATTCTTTTTTATCATTTACCTACTCAAGGACGAGTAGGAATTAAGCTTGGGGATGCTTGATACGTCTCCAACGTATCTATAATTTTTGATTGCTCCATGCTACTTTATCTACTGTTTTAGACAATATTGGGCTTTATTATCCACTTTTATATTATTTTTGGGACTAACCTATTAACCGGAGGCCCAGCCCAAATTTGTTGTTTTATGGCTATTTCAGTGTTTCAAGGAAAAGGAATATCAGATGGAGTTAAAACGGAATCTAATCAACTGGAGAAGTTATTTTTGGAAGGAAAGCTATCAGATGGACTTGGACCCCACGTCAAGGAAGGAACGAGGAAGCCACGAGGGTGGGGGGCATGCCCACCCCCCTGGGGCGCACCCCCTGCCTCTTGGGGCCCTCGTGGCTCCCCTGACGTGCTTCCTGCACCCATATATACCTACGTACCCTAAAACTTCCAGAACAGAAGATAGATCGGGAGTTCCGCCACCGCAAGCCTCTGTAGCCACCTAAAACCTCTCGGGAGCCCGTTCCGGCGCCCTGCCGGAGGGGGAACCCATCACTGGTGGCCATCTTCATCATCCCGGCGCTATCCATGACAAGGAGGGAGTAGTTCACCCTCGGGGTTGAGGGTATGTACCAGTAGCTCTGTGTTTGATCTCTCTCTCTCTCTCTCTCTCTCTCTCTCTCTCTCGTGTTCTCTCTCGTGTTCCCTCTATGGCACGATCTTGATGTATCCCGAGCTTTGCTATTATAGTTGGATCTTATGATGTTTCTCCCCCTCTACTCTCTTGTGATGAATTGAGTTTCCCCTTTGCAGTTATCTTATCGGATTGAGTCTTTTATGAGAACACTTGATGTATGTCTTGCCGTGATTATCTGTGGTGACAATGGGATATCATGTGCCACTTGATGTATGTTTTGGTGATCAACTTGCGGGTTTTGTGACATTGGGAACCTATGCATAGGGGTTGGCACACGTTCTTGACTCTCCGGTAGAAACTTTGGGGCACTCTTTGAAGTACTTTGTGTTGGTTGGATAAATCTGAGATTGTGTGATGCATATCATATAATCATGCCCACGGATACTTGAGGTTACAATGGAGTATCTAGGTGACATTAGGGTTTTGGTTGATTTGTATCTTAAGGTGTTATTCTAATACGAACTCTTTTATAGATTGATCCAAAAGAATAACTTTGAGGTGGTTTCGTACCCTACCATAATCTCTATGTTTGTTCCCCTCTCAACAAAGTTCGTCTTCGGGGGATCTTCTTCCAGAGATGATGGAGAGCGAAACGCCTCGTCCTGGCTCCCCGCCTCATGAGGCAGACGACCCTGAGGTGTCATCCCGGAGGATCTCTCCTGATCCGCATAGGCCGGAAGGTAACTCTTCGGCTGCCCGAAGTCCGGGGTTCTCGGCTCCTAACGAGACTAACAGAAAAAGCCCGGGATTATCCGGTGTACAACCGGACACGTTGATGGGTCTTCTGGAGCAAGCGGCTATCTTAGGGGCACACCGTACCTTAATGTGTATGGTGGTTGAGAGGATTTCACCACCAAAAAGCGGTTTGAATGAAGCTATTATGAGCCTACTAAGAGGCTTTGAGGTACGCAAAGTGATATATATTTTTTTGACTGTACCGCACACGCTAAGGTCTGCTCTATGTAGATAGTAGACCCTGAGACTCTGGTTATCGTCCAGAGGCGGATAGTAGAGGATCATAGTCTCAGGTAATAATAGCATTGCTTTCACACGCAGGCGGCTGAGGGTCCAACGGCTGACCAGACTGCTGATTTTGCCGAATTGAGGCGGCAGCTTGACGTGGCAGATGCGGACATCAGCTTGTGAACAAGTGGCTTGACAAGGCACATGGTATGTATATTCGGGTGGTCAGCAAATATTAAGAGGAGCATGATGCTAGTATTTATAGTATGCTTTGACTGCAGATGGGGCTGCCGCCGTGTAGACCCTTCGGGCACAACTTGCCCGAGCCAAGGAACAAGCCAGGAGAAGCGATGTGGCCGCCCTGAAAGCGGGCGAAGAGTTAAAAGCCGAACAAGCTGCTCATCGCCAAAGTGAAGATAAAATAGCCAACATGGCTCTTGAGATGCAAAATGCCGCCAGCTGATATGAGCTCCTCGAAAGGGAAAGCCAAGCGAAGACGGCTGACCTGTAGAAGGCCTTGGAGGCAGCCAAGGAAACGCGCTCTAAAATCAGAGCAGCGTGGGAGAAGCTTCGTCATACCGGAGATATCGCAGCTAGGAATCCCTTCCTATTGCGGACGAAGTTCAGCGATCTGAAGTATGCCCCTCTTGATCAACTATGGAGTTCGGTAGACGCATACTTGGATTTATCAAAGAGTGCTACTGATGCGACTGAGTATTTCAAAAATCAGAAAGATCATGAGGTGGAAACATTGTTCTGGTTGCAGTTCAGTAATCCATGGCGCCCGCTTCTGTTGATTGAGCAAATGGCCGAGTGGGCCGAGCTCCATTGGTTGTCCGGGCTTGCCATGAAGTCTGTCGTGGATCATCTTTGGCCGAAGGAACCAAGTCCGGATAGTTATTTTGGTTTAGTGCAACGATTTCTTTGTGCTGTCCCGCATGTCGACGCTGTCAAGAGGTTGGCGTGCATAGAGGGTGCGCAGATGGCTCTTGCCCGTTGAGGGAGTCCTGGATTAGGGGGTATCCGGACAACCGGACTATACACTTTGTCCAAACTATTGGAGCGTGAAGATACAAGACTCAAGACTTCGTCCCGTGTCCGGATGGGACTCTCCTTTGCGTGGAAGACAAGCTTGGCGATCCGGATATTAGATTTCCTTCTTTGTAACCGACTCCGTGTAAACCCTAGCTCCCTCCGGTGTCTATATAAACTGGAGGGTTTAGTCCTTAGAGACACAATCATAATCATCATAGGCTAGCTTCTAGGGTTTAGCCTCTACGATCTCGTGGTAGATCAACTCTTGTAATACTCATATCATCAATATCAATCAAGCAGGAAGTAGGGTTTTACCTCCATCGAGAGGGCCCGAACCTGGGTAAAACATCGTGTCCCTTGCCTCCTGTTACAATTAGCCCTAGACGCACAGATCAGGACCCCCTACCCAAGATCAGCCGGTTTTGACACCGACATTGGTGCTTTCATTGAGAGTTCCTCCATGTCGTCGCTTCAAGGCTCGATGGCTCCTTTAATCATCAACAACAACATGGTCCAGGGTGAGACTTTTCTCCCCGGGCAGATCTTCGTGTTCGGCGGCTTCGCACTGTGGGCCAACTCACTTGGCCATTTGGAGCAGATCAACAGCTACGCCCCTGGCCATCAGGTCAGGTTCAGAAGCTTGAACTACATGGCCGATGTCCGCGGAGACTTGATCTTCGACGTATTCAGGCCTGTGCCAGGAGCGCCGAACAGTCACGACGAGCATGGCTTAGACCTGCTGTCTGAGAATACTCGGGATATCGCACCTGCAGGAGCTCCAGACCTAAATCCGGGGCAAACCGTGTCTTCCGAGGACGGGTGGATGGACCCCACCCAGGAGCCGCACACTCATCGGCGATAGAGCCGAGCACCGGCTTCGCCCCCAAGGAAGCCTGTGACACCGGACCCCCGGACTCCTGTCCGGCTGTAGGTTCCAGTCCACGCATCCCCGAGCCCGCCGAAACTGGTTGGGCTCTGATAATGGAGTTCACCGCTACGAATATCTTCTAGCACTCGCCCTTTGGAGACATGATGAACTATTAAAGTCTCTTTCTTTGTCAGGAGACTCTTTGCCGAACTATGTCCGGCTCGAGTGGGAAGCACGCGACGAGGGAATTCGTTGCCCACCCACCACCCACTTCATTGCCACGGTCAATGATTTGACCAACGTGCTTGATTACGACTCTGAAGACATCGACGGTGTGGACGACGATGTAGGAGAGGAACAGGAACCACCGCCCACGGGGCGATGGAAAGCCACCTCCTCATATGATATATATATGGTGGACACTCCGAAAGAAACCAATGGCGATGAGGCAATGGAGGATAACCCCTCAAGGAAGAAAGCAAAGCATGGGCGTCGTCGGCGCCGCTCCAAGACCTGCCACAGCAATACCGACACAGGAGACGAAAACAGTCCGGATGGTGCTGAAGAGGAATACAACCCCGATCAGTATGCCTTCGAGCAGGCCGAACAAGAAGACAGGCAGGTCAGCCCAGACGAACAGGCGACGGAAGGATAGCCGGAGGAGGACAAATACATGCCCCCCTCCGAAGACGAGATTAGCTTCGGCGATGATGAGTTTGACATGCCTGAGGACCCCGTAGAACAGGAGCACTTCAAGCGCCAGCTTATGGCCACTGCGAGAGGCCTGAAAAAGAAGTAGCAGCAGCTCCAAGCTGATCAAGACCTGCTCATAGACAGCTGGACTGAAGTCCAGGCAGTCGAGGAATATGGAATCGAGCGCCATGCGGCTGACGGGCCACCTCGTGGCCGGGATAAAACGGTGTATCAGCCCGAATACCAGCCCGCACCCCTACGCCAATACACTACGGCCCGGGGCAATAGGCATGACCTGCAAGATACACTGAATGAAGGACAGCCAAGATCGATCTATGGATCGCGGGGGCACGCCCCAACACGTCACGATGGTCATCACGCCGTACACACTATCGACAAGTCCGGCCGGGCCGAACATAGCCAACCAGACTCATTTGAACTGCGTAGCCACATAGCCCGGCATAGAGGCGCCACACACCCCCTCTGCTTCACTGACGAAGTGATGGATCATGAATTCCCAGAAGGGTTTAAGCCCGTAAACATCGAATCATACGATGGCACAACGGACCCCGTAGTATGGATCGAAGATTTCCTTCTCCACATTCACATGGCCCGCGGGGACGATCTACACGCCATCAAGTATCTTCCCCTTAAGCTCAAAGGACCAGCCCAGCACTGGCTAAATAGCCTACCGGCAAATTCAATCGGCAATTGGGAAAACCTGGAGGATGCATTCCTCGACAACTTCCAGGGCACGTACATGCAACCACCAGATGCTGATGACTTGAGTCACATTACTTAACAGCCCGGAGAGTTAGCCAGGAAATTCTAGACTCGGTTCCTAACCAAAAAGAACCAAAAAGTCGACTGTCCGGACGTCGAAGCCCTGGTGGCCTTTAAGCATAATATCCGTGACGAGTGGCTCGCCCGACGCCTCGGCCAGGAAAAACCTAAGTCCATGGAATCCCTCACGACATTCATGACCCGCTTCTGCGCGAGCGAGGACAACTGGTTTCCTCACAGTAGCACCACGCCAATAAATTCCGGCACTTCAGACATCCGCGACAATAACGGCAAGCCACGACACAACAGACATAAGCGACCGAACAATGGCGACAACAGTGAAGACACGACAGTCAACGCCGGGTTCAGTGGCTCAAAATCCGGTCAGCGGAAAAAGGCGTTCAAAAGGAACAATCAGGGACCGTCCAGTCTGGACTGCATACTTGATCGCTCCTGCCAAATTCATGGCACCCCGGATAAGCCATCGAACCACACTAATAGAGATTGCTGGGTATTCAAACAAACCGGTAAAATAAACGTCAAAAACAAGGACAAGGGGCTGCACAGCGACGATGACGAGGAGCCCCGGCGTCCGAACACGGGGGGAAAGAAGAAATTTCCTCCCCAGGTGAAAACGGTCAATATGATCTACGCCACCCACATTCCCAAATGGGAATGGAAGCGAGCACTATGGGACGTCTATGCGATGGAGCCAGTCGCCCCAAAATTCAACCCATGGTCAGCCTGTCCGATCACCTTCGATCCTAGGGATCACCCTACCAGCATCCGTCACGGCAGCTCAGCCGCATTGGTCCTAGACCCAATCATCAACGGATTCCACCTCACGCGAGTCCTTATGGATGGCAGCTGCAGCCTAAACCTGCTCTATTAGGACACAGTGCGCAAAATGGGCATCGACCCTTCGAGATCAAGCCCACCAAAACCACCTTTAAAGGTGTAACTCCAGGAGTAGAGGCCCGTTGCACGGGCTCCATAAAACTGGAAGTGGTCTTCGGATCTCCGGATAACTTACGAAGCGAGGAATTAATCTTCGATATCGTCCCTTTCTGTAGTGGTTATCACGCACTACTCGGACGAAACACATTCGCTCGGTTTAATGTGGTACCACACTACGCATACCTCAAGCTCAAGATGCCAGGATCTCGCGGGGTCATAACAGTCAACAGAAACATGGACCACTCTCTCCATACAGAAGAGCATACTTCAGCCCTCGCAGTAGAAGTGCAAATGAGCCTTCTTCGGCAAACCACCAATCCGGCGATAACAACCCTGAACATCGTCAAGCGAGTCTAGACTACCCCGCAACAGGATGGCCAGGCATGCCAAAAGCGCGACTAGCAGTTCAGCCTCCACTCTAGCCCCATCAAGGCAGCATTCGTGCTGTGTGTACACAATTACGCACTCAAAATACCATGGGCATAGGCGGAGGTGCAATAGTGACTTAGTCACCAGTACGGTACAGCCACAACGTACTTTAATAACCCCCTTTATCTTTCAGGACCCTGCTTTCGGGCAGCCTCTTCAGAAGAGCCGGATTATCGGACTTTCACAGGAGAGAAAACCAAGGAGGTGAAAGGCTCTGCACACAAAAGTAATACCCAGGTTGAATCTATTCACGATCGTTATACCTGTTTCATATACCTACATGCGGCCCACCCTTGGATAGGACATGTCAAATAGTCCTATTTGTTTCTGCTTAAACGCATTCATTGTAAATAGACGCTTAGACGTATTATTTATCAATGGGAGATAATATATAGCGTTAGCTTATTATTCCTATATGCACATTTTTCATATAAATGATTATTTAATATTGCATCCGTACACCTTGGTACGTTCAGTTTGCCAGGGTCTTCCTATGGCGCCCCATAAGATGGCAAGATAAGTCCGAACACTTTCAACTGTGCGGCACCCCAAACTTATAGCATTATATGCATCAGCTCCGAATCATGCGTTGGGTCAATAGTTGGGTTTGCCCGGCTCCCTTGTTTTGGTACCTTACGTTCCGTTATATCGGCTAAGGTAGCGCAGGGAGAACTAATGCAATTGTGTCCCGGTTCTTCCAGACAAGCACCTCAGTAGAGAAAGCCGAAAACTGACCGGCATGATGCGGCGAGAGCTGGTTGCTGTTCGAGAGGACTTAAAATCCTTAAACATTTTTTCCGCTTTAGGCAAGGAATCTGCCTCGTCCGACTTAGGCGTATATAACGCCCCAATTCGGCTTTCCGAATTCTAGGGGCTTCGCCGAAATTTAAAATTGTAGACTTCTATGGCTAAGTGAAAGTTATAAAGCCGCATAGTGTGATTTCCTTGTTTGCTGCGCCAAATACCTCCTTCAGGGACCAAATATTTGGATAAAGAGTGTCTAAGTTTTTTTCCACGAACACCCCGGTACTAGTTATGTGGGGCGGAAGCCGACGACTGGCCTACTTTCAGAATTTTATATACAGCCGCACAGAAGGTAATATTTTAAATCAAAAAAGCACTATATAGCGCAAATAACTTGGTCTTCATATTAGAAAAACGACAGAAGTATATTCATTCAAAGATCATGTCCTTGGTACATTCATCAGCCATGAGACGAGCGCCTTTCATAATGCCATCATAATATTTTTCGGGACAACGATGCACCTTGCTCTCCGGCGGTCCATCCTTCACCAGCCTCTCTGCATCCAGCTTGCCCCGATGCACCTTCGCACGGGCAAATGCCTGGTGGGCACCCTCAATGAAAACGGATCGCTTGATCACTTCAAGCCTCGGACATGCATTTACCATCCGCTTTATCAGGCCGAAGTAGCTAGCAGGTAGGGGCTCACCAGGCCACATCCTGACTATGAAATCTTTCATAGCCACTTCAGCCGCCCTATGGAGTTCAACCAATTGCTTCAATTGGTCACTCAGAGGCATCGGGTGTTCGGCTCCAGCATACTGGGACCAGAACAACTTCTTTGTTGAGCTCCCCTCCTCGGCACGGTAGAACTCTGCGGCATCTGATATGTTGCGTGGCAGATCTGTGAATGCCCCTAGAGAGCTCTGAATTCGGGTAAGTAAAAGAAACATCTCCTCCACATGCTTGCTTTGCATAAAGAATTTCTTACCCGCCGCTATCTTCTTGGCTGCCTAGATTTCATGCTGGGCCTTTTCGGCTTTGGCCTTGGCGTCTTTCATGCTCACAAGGGCCTTCGGAAGCTCAGACTCTTTCGTCTTGAAGTCATGCTCCAAGGACTCGAACTTTTTGCTGAGCTCCTGGAGCTCCTGCTGTACCTCGCCCACCCTAGCATTTTGCTTCTCGCGCTCAATACGCTCCGTGGCAGCTTTATCTTTGGCCTCGGATAGCGCTTTCTTCAGGGCCGCCACTTCGGTCGTGGCCCCTATTACAAAATCATGACGCTTTTTGTTAGCATCACTAATTTTTTCTCCTCTATATGATATGTGAACAGGGTATTACTCACCTTTGTTCTGTTCGAGCTGCCTCTTCGTGAGGCTGAGCTCCTCTTCGGCCCGCTCAAGGTCCCGTCCGAGTCGAGTGACCTCGTCTGTACGGGCAGCAGCGGCAAGCAACACTGCCTGCTTATTTTCATAGACACCTACTATTAGACTCCTGCGGATTAAGATTGACCCTCCGTTTGGCTTTTCTTTCCGAACATCAAACAGAGTGATAATTTCACACACTTTTGATTACTTACCTCAAAGCCTATCGGTCAATTTGCTCTTGGCGGACCGAACCTTCTGAACACCGCACTCATAAGAGTAAGGTGCTCTTCATCCATGGAAGAGCCGCGAAGCACTTCCAGTAGACTATCCGGCGCTTCTGGCGCGACGAAAGTCATCGGCACGGTCGGCTCACCCTCCTTAGCGAGGGCTGCCTGCCCAAATCCGGAACCCTCAGAGGTTTCGATATAGTGTCCGGTTGAGAGCCCAACTTGCTACGGCTCTCGTCGGCATAATCCATGGGGATCTTGTGCCCCGTATACCTGGAGTCTGGAATTTCGCCTTGGGGCGTCTCCAGAGTCGCCACCCCCTGCTCTGGGAGCCTCTGGGACAACACCTCTGTGTCATCCATGGGCCAATGGGAAGTGCCCGTTGGGAGTGAGTTCCTCGCCGAATCGCTCAAGGCACATCCGAAGAGGATACCTCGGGATGGACCCTGGCCGGACTGCATATACGTGTTCGGCGTTATAACAGACTATGAAGCGATGTCGCACTAAAGTACAACAGGGTGAGGATACTTACGATCTTACTAGGGGCATCCCCCCGGGAAGCCAATCCTCATCGGTGTAGGCGGCCGTGGTGGAGTAGTCTGGAAGGGACGCCTTTCCCTTCTTGGGTGTCCTAGCCTCCCCCTCTGGGGTGGATTTCCTTTTCTTCTCCTCCCCAGTGCGGGGAGGCAGAATTTCCTCGTGTTCCCCCCCGCCTCCGTGGAAGGAATCACCCTCGTCGTCTTCGGATGACGAGCTTATGTTGGCCTTGCGCCGGGGACCCTTCCTGGCCCCCTGGGTTACCCTCTTGGGCCCTCCGGCCTCCTCAGGTGGGGCGGCCCCTTCCTTTTCCTCCCCTTCGTGGGAGGAGTGTGCCTCGTCGTCTTCGGACGAGGCGTCCGGTACGACTTTACGCCGGAGATCCTTCTTGGTTCCCGGGTCCTTCTTTTTGGCCTTCTTTTCTGGCACCTTGTAGGGCACCGGGACTAGCATCTCCATCAGGAGAGCATCTGCTCGACCTTCTGGAAGTGGAGTCGGACAGTCAATCCGCTCTGCCATCACCACATACTCCTGATTAAATGCACATGGTGACTTAAGATCCTCTCATGAGTATGCCGGGAAAACTACATCTGGTCATGATCAGAAGACTCACCGGACTGGGGAGCCGCGTGGCATGAAGTCCGCGGTCCTCGGTTGTGGGAGGAGGTATTTCGGAGGCCTTGAACAACACCTTCCATGCGTCCCTGTGTGTCGTGCCGTAGAGCTCTTGAAGTGTCCGGTGTTCGGCCGGAACGAACTCCCATAGAGTAAATGCCCGTCTTTGGCACGGAAGAATGCGGCGGATGAGCATGACCTGGACCACGTTGACAAGCTTGATTTTCTTGTCCTTCATGCTCTTGATGCAGTTCTGAAGTCCTGTCAGCTCCTCCGATTCGCCCTAGGTCAGTCCCTTCTTTTCCCAGGAGGTGAGCCGCATGGGAATTCCGGATCGGAATTCGGGGGCCGCCACCCAGTTAGCGTCGCGTGGCTCGGTGATGTAGAACCACCCCGACTGCCATCCCTTTATGGTCTCCGCAAAGGAGTCGTCGAGCCAGGTAACGTTGGGCATCCGGCCCACCATGGCACCTTCGCACTCCGCTTGCTGGCCGCTCACGATCTTCGGCTTCACGCAGAAGATTCCTAGCCACAAGCCGAAGTGAGGCTTGATGCGGAGGAAGGCCTCGCACACGACGATAAATGCTGAGATGTGGAGGACGAAATTTGGGGCTGGATCATGGAAGTCTAGCCCGTAGTAAAACACAAGCCCGCGGATGAAGGGATGAAGTGGAAATCCCAGTCCACAGACGAAGTGGGCGAGAAACATGACCCTCTTGTGGGGTCCCGGAGTTGGAATAATCTGCCCTGCATCCGGTAGCCGGTGCGCGATATCTGCAGCCAATTATCCGGCCGCCCAGGGCTTCATAACATGCTCCTCCTTCACGATGGAGGCCACCCACTTGCCTCCTGCTCCGGACATGTTTGGCTGTGCGGAGAAGGCGTGAACTAGGGCATTGGAGCTCAAGGGTGTGAGAATGGATAAGCAGAGGAGGAAGAAGGCATGGGTAAAAAGGAGGAATCCTTATCCCTTTATAGAGGCGACGAAAACAGTGCGCCTCCCCACTCGCCTGTTGAAAATCCTTATTTCCTAAGCGCCACGATTGATGGCGCGGTTGGGTTACTCGTACCCGTATTGATGAGAATCCCGTAATTAGGGGACATGATCTCTGCTTCAACAAGACGTGCCGAGGAAACCGCCTCGATATGTGCGGTAGCTGGCTGTGGGAAGACGATTCAATAATGACTCGACCATTTTGTCGTGTCACCTCATCTAAAAGTTGTCAGCAGAGTATATTTGTAAAATATCATTCTCTCTACAGTGGTATTTGAAGATCGTCTTACAGATCCCGACATGATTGAAGTGTCCGATAATTACTTTGGAGTATTTGGAGATGTAACACACCTTGCAATGCCGAAGACAAAATGTGAGCTGGACTCATCGTCATTGAAGCCTGGTTCAGGGACTACTGAGGGAGTCCTGGATTAGGGGGTATCCGGACAGCCGGACTATACACTTTGTCCGGACTATTGGAGCGTGAAGATACAAGACTCAAGACTTCATCCCGTGTCCGTATGGGACTCTCCTTTGCGTGGGAGACAAGCTTGGTGATCCGAATATTAGATTTCCTTCTTTGTAACCAACTCCGTTTAAACCCTAGCTCCCTCGGTGTCTATATAAACCGGAGGGTTTAGTCCTTAGAGACACAATCATAATCATCATAGGCTAGCTTCTAGGGTTTAGCCTCTAAGATCTCGTGGTAGATCAACTATTGTAATACACATATCATCAATATCAATCAAGCAGGAGTAGGGTTTTACCTCCATCGAGAGGGCCCGAACCTGGGTAAACATTGTGTCCCTTGCCTCCTGTTACCATTGATCCTAAGACGCACTGCTTGGGATCCCCTACCAGAGAACCGCCGGTTTTGACACCGACATTGGTGCTTTCATTGAGAGTTCCACTGTGTGATCGGCGGAAGGATCAATGGCTCGACTGCAGGTCAACCGCGACGTCGGCTTCTTCGTCACCAGCTCGACTGGTCACCTTGGCTTGACCGAGGACTGCGCCCTACCTCCGGTCGTCATGTTCGTATGAGGGCCTTAATCAACACCAACTCCGATCTCTATCAAGATCATGGAGGAGTCATCCATGGAGCTCGGGGGATCAACGTCAACATTGCCCTCAGGCGACCGTGCTATTTTTCTGGACAGCAAACTTGTATCCGCCGCCGCCGCCTCCTCGAGTGTCGCTTAAACGATTACTTACGTGTAATTATGTGGAATTAAGTCTACAACAACCCTGAAATAATTTTGTCGAGTTCTGATGGAGGAATCTCCGGCAATCTCCGATATACCGGAGCCCTGTTGAATCTGGACGAGAATCCGGATGCGTTTAGGGCATGGTATCCAGCATCTAGTTCGGATGTCCTTTGGAGGATCCAACCGTTGATTTGCTGTGGAATTCCCATATCTACCACCTGCCAAAAATTCAGCTCGATCCGAACGTCCAAATTCCGGGAAACTTCCGATTAGTGCATCACTTTTTGGATCTGTTTTCTCCGCGATAACGAATCCGACCCGAATTCATCTTCTTTATGAACGGGATCTCGGACATCCTTTTTGAAGGAAGTTTTCGTATGGGGTGTTGTGTTTTATTCTCAAACACATCCCAGTAGTATTAAAAGTATTCTTGCAATACGAACTTCACCGTCGCGCCGGTGTCAAACTAGCCCGACAACATCACTCCAGGGCGGCCGACCTGCGTTAGGCACGTCATCGCTTTGTTGAGCCGAGCTCAATTTCTTCGGATCATCATCTCAGCCAGCCGAACAATAGTTCGGCATTGCGAAGGATAAATCGTCACCAACATCGCAGCCCCACGGATTACACGAAGCAGGCACACCTGCATCGCCACACGGTCACTTCATCAAGCCGGCATCGACCACGTCACGACCTGCATCGCTGGACCGGGGGCTTCATCATCTCTTCATCAACCTACTCTGGAGACTTCGGCGTCGCTGGACGACCAGCTCCGTCACGTTAGCTGGACCGAGGGCTTTGCCTCGGCAAGCCAACCTTTGCCAGCATCGCCATGCCATTGCTTTATCGCCCATCAGGCGATAGGTGTGCGGATCGAGTCCCAATTTTGGGAATCACCTTTCTTCGGATTGCTACAACAAATAAGCCAGGTGCTATTAATCCTAGTATTTTTTGCTTGTTAGGGTTCATTTTTCCCAATGAATTATTACTCTGGTTTGTCCGTCATATGTACGCAGGTCTATCAAATGGTGGCCGCATTAACGACGGTCGCATGGTGGTTCTGTCAGTTTCCGTACATAGTCCGGCGAACGCCGCATCCAGAACTCGAACCGACCTGTGAATTCAGGCCTTGCCATGCCTTTACCGCATCACGCCGCCGCCCTGCATCGACATTGATTTCGGCGCTAGGCCATATTTCTTTTATTACTCACTTTGCATAAATTATTTGTTATGCAACGATTTTTTTATTATTACTATTATCTCCGGTTTGCACTATTTTTTGTGCACAGGAAAATGATCCAGCCGGACTATATCCTTTGGCGTCACCTCGGCTGGACGGGGGGGGGCTTCGTCAACACTTCATTACCCCATGCCGGGGACTTCGGCATCACCCTGCCGTCCTGCATCGACCGTGCTATGTCACCACTTCGGAGTGCCGAGCTCTTTGCTCCGCCACCTCGGACCGGCTCGGGGATGGAACCTTGTCCCGCATCAAGCTCGGACCGCATCATCATTACTGAACACATTAACCAGCTAAGTTGTCTTCATGCTCAAAGTTTTAAATTTTTTAACTTGTGTTTGGCTCAGCCAAGCATTATACTTTTTTGGAAAAAAGTTGCTTGTAAAAATTTCCTTGTCCAAACTTTGTTTGTGACGCACAAATTCAAATACCCCGTTTACTTGGGGGCTTCCTTCATGAAGCTTTTTCCTCTTGCATATGGTTATACTTGTACGTCTTCGTTCCTTATTCGTGTATTACGCCACAATATGCACCATATTGACTTAAGCGATTTGCAAGCTGGGTTGCCTGGCTCCTGTGCTTACCCCTATGTTCCCGATTGTTCGGCTAGGGAGTAAAGGGAGCACCTCTGCGATTATCATGATCGGGTCACCCGAGCCGGACCTCAAATTGGGTGAAGCCGAAAGCTAGTGCTCTTATTGTTTTTAATCATGGTCGGCACACAACAGAACTCATGAGTACAAAAAATCTATTGCGCAAGTCTCATAATAACAATGAGCACCGAAGAAAGGTATCGGTGGGGGTACTATTTTCTTCGAAGATGCTTCTTACACTTCGCTGTAATATAGCATAAGTTCCCTGAGCGCGCTTTTGTCTATTACAGCCTTATGGCCTGATTGTCTGGTTATTGGAAACACCGTCGATATTCTCGACAGATGGAGTACATAACACTTTTCGGTCCTTGACCGAAGAGGGAGAAGCCCACGGTCGGTTAAGACGTGTTTAAAGTTCGGTTGAACATAGATATGATATAAGTACTTCGGTACATGCAATCATTCTTTTACCCAAGTCACTTGGGGGCTCTTAAATTTATATGAGCCATTTTATGATAAGTGTTTTTCTTCTTAGTCGTTGCAAAGTTTTTATTATTATTGATCACTCCTTTTTTCGACACAAGTGTGCGGTCACTAGCCGGGGATCCTAATTTCTCCCTCAAAGCCGCTAGAGTCTAGTTTTCTAAACTGGCCTAGTAAGAAGTACTCCGCCTTCAGGATAGGAGGTTGAAGCCGTAGGCTGACCCGCTTGAAGTTTTGAGATAGGATGTGTCATGTTAAAGCACGACACAAGAACCTTTTTTTTCTAAAGTCCAATTTTCGGATTGGCACTGAACACTTGATCTAGTTCGGACATTAACCTTTTGAATAAGTTTTTTGGCTTTTCGAGCCCGTGGCACTTTTAAACTATTTGTGTGTTTTCAGCACAAGTCTCGCAGTGCAACGCCGGACACCTTTAGAGATTCGGGAAAAACATTCTCGGATATTGCTATATATGCATCGGTTTTGAATTGTGTCTTCGGTCAATAGTTGGGTTGCCCGGCTCCTGTGCTTGCCTCCTATGTTCCGCTTTGTTCGGCTAGGTGTGCAAAGGGAGAACCACTGTGATTGTGCTTCCAACTCACATGGTTAAGCACCTTAGTGGAGAAAGCCGAAAACTGACTGTCACAATAAGCGTAAACTGGTGGGCGATCCGATGAAGGCGTTAAACGACGGGCCATTCATAACAATGGCCGAAGTGTTTACGGCTTGACCTCGACTGTCGACGAACACTACCAGGGGCTATTAACTGGCCTCCCAAACTAAATCCTCGATATTTTGCTCTTACATTGGAGCTGAGGTTTCATGATCATGCTTAGCGTGACAACCCAAAGAAAGGAACCGATAGCGGGACTATTTTCTTTGGAAGACATTTCTTCTGTTAAACAGTAATACAACATGTCTCTCCGCGTACCTTTGTTTATAAAACCGTATGGCCAGATTGCCTTGTTTGTTGTAAATCTTGGCCCTCATAAAGGCTTTATAAAGTAGGACAAACACTCCTCGGCTATTGGCCGAGGAGGTGGAAGCCGATGGTCGGTCAACAAAGTTTTGTACAATGCGGATCCGAGCATTAATGACGTAAAGTACTTGGATACATAGAGTCATTACACATAATTTGTGATTTTACTATGGATATCAATCCTTAATTCGGCCACCCGTGCCCGCATTAAGGCTCGGGGGCTACTGGGCTTCGGGCTTATTATTTACAAATATTAAAGGGGCCAATCGATCCCCTAATCTAGTGTTGCCACCCGACCAGTGTCTCGGGGGCTACTGCATTGCCTGTCCAATGCAGAAAATTTTAAGTGTAATACAGTCTCCGAGGAGATTTTGATCCTCAGGTTGGTCGACCGCACCAAACCTGAGTCTTGAGGACTGAGCACGCCGCTTTTTGTGTCCCGAAGTATTCTGCCGAGCTAGGACTTGATCCTCAGACCGATTTTGCAAATCAACCTGAGTCTCAGCGGCTACGGGGACCAGCGGTCTTATGTCATCCTTCATGTGCATCTCGGGTTTTAGACCGATACCCACCTTGAGGGCTACTGGCACCAATCAAAAATATTGACAAAAATCGGCCCACATTCGGGGTGGTGCACCACCTCGGAAGCAGTCCGGCATAAAGCTCGGGCGCTAGTGGCTGGCTCCATAGAGGGCATTTACGGCATTAAGCTCGGCTAAACTCCTTCAAACTTCTTTAAACCAAGGTGATTTACGACACCTCGGATAAAGTCCGGCGTTGGAGCTCGGATACATAGTCCGGCGTTGGACCTCGGATACATAGTCCGGCGTTGGAGCTCGGATACAGTCCGACGTTGGAGCTCGGATACATAGTTCGGCGTTAGAGCTGAGAAGCAGTCCGGCGTTGGTGCTCGGCTGCAAAAGATACCTCGAATGCAGTCCGGCATTGGAGCTCGGACGCAAGAGGACGTTGCCGCCCGGGAACAACTTCAAACCCGAGGTGTGGCATAAAAATAACAAGGCATTGATAAAGGACGGAAACTTAAAGGGGATCCTCGGATACCCGACGTGTAAACTCATCGAATGCATTTCGGCGATCCTCAAGATAGAAGATGAGAAGATTTGTTGAACCAGTTTTCAAGACCGGCAACCGAAGATGAAGAACAGTTCGGAAGAATCAAGGAGCGTCCCTAACTTGAAGACCGGTTCAGGGGGCTACTGACGGTGTCCTGGACTAGGGGGTACTCAACGCGTCGTCTCCCGATCAGTTGGATTGGGCCGAGGACCCCCATGGCCGTATACTCATGGGCCAGTTCGGACAGCTGCCGCATACAAGGAAGAATCCACAAGACTTGGCGATCAAGACAAGGACTCCTCCCCCACCGGCGTATTCGGCTACGAATCTTGTTATCCTAGGCCTCTGGTGCATTATATAAACCGGGGCCAATCTAGTCGATAGAGACACAACAACAATCATACCATAGGCTAGATTCTAGGGTTTAGCCTCTCTGATCTCGTGGTAGATCAACTCTTGTAATACCCATATCATCAATATCAATCAAGCAGGAGTAGGGTTTTACCTCCATCGAGAGGGCCCGAACCTGGGTAAACATTGTGTCCCTTGCCTCCTGTTACCATTGATCCTAAGACGCACTGCTTGGGACCCCCTACCCGAGATCCGCCGGTTTTGACACCGACACTCCTTGTTGTGGATTCCTCCTACGAACGAAAATCCCGGCAAACATCCCTTTTTCATTATAAAACATCCCGTACAGGTACAATTCATACGAAATGAAAAACATGAACAAGGGGATTACAAGTTCTAAAGCTAACAAAGGCCCGAAGGCTTACAAGACTAAAAAGATATAAGGTGCCCGTAATCCCTTTCTTGTCCCTCTCCTCAGAAAATGGAACATCTCGGTGGCAGAAGGGCAAAAGGGCAAAAGGGGTGCCTAGGCGAGCTACGAGTGGCAGAAGACACCAAGAGAACATCTCGGTGGTCGTCCAAGGGCTGGATGGTGATGACGGCGCCAGAGTCAAAGCTCGAAGATGAGGCGGCAGGACGCCAACACGTGACGAAGGCGTCGGTGCCTGCGTACTCCCACTTGACGGCCTTTCCGCTCGTCCTCTTCCTCTTCCACAACCTTCCTACGCCAGACGCCCAAGGAGACGACCCCGAGATGTTTAAGGAGCCGGCGACATGGATGATGGGGTTGCCGGTGCCACTCGGAGCGGCGCCCGACACCTAGTCGGACCCGTCATCCTACCGCTCGCTGCCCTCGTTGTCGCTGTTGTTGTCTTCCTCGCCACTCTCGCTTGAGGACGAATCTTCATCATCGGAGGAGCTCTCCACGCAGCACCTCACGCGGGTCCTGAAGTGCCCGAAGATTTTGACGGAGAGGAGGCCACTCTCCATTAGTTTGAAATGGAGGGCGAGCCCATCCGTCAAGCTATGGAGGCGAGCGAAGGTCTTCCACCCTCGGTGAAGATACATGATGTGAGGGGCGGGGAACTCGATGTCGACCCACGTGCCACTGTTCCCACAACCCCTCATGTGGAGCCGCAGCGCCTGCGGCGGATCCAGCTCCATCTCCCGTGCAAACGGGGTCGGAAGGCGAAGGCGACGGCGCGGCGGATGGCACAGCCTGACGAAGAATTCGCAGGGGTTGTCCCCAGTGTGGCCCTCCATCGGAGGAGGGGATGCTGGAGGAGGCGAGGCGGATCTGCCGCCCCGTCCTCCTCTCCCTCAGGCAACGCGACGACCTCGACCTCGCCCCCTCCCCCTTCCTCTAGTGGCCAGCTCCACCACTGCGAGATCCTGTGGAGGAGCGATGCGCTGTCTGGCCGAGACCCTCGCCGCCACCGATGATGCGTCGCGACGCCCCCTTGCCATGGCAGAAGAAGAAGGGAAGCGGGAATGGGGAGAGGCAGATGGCGAAGAGTGGAGAGGCACCGTTCCTCCCGCCCCCCTCTTTATAAAGGGGCAGGGGCGAGGCTCGGCTGCCCACCCTCGGCCAATCTGGCTCGTTGAAGTCACAGCGAGCGGGGCCGTCGACCCCCCTCCCCGCTCCATTGAAGGCGCGTGGGAATCAACCCGCACGCGTGCGACTTCCCACTTCCCGTGCACCTGCCATTCGCTCTGCGTTATGCATGCAGTGAACATGGCGCGAGGGGCGGGCGCAGGGGGACGTCTGGAACGACGGTTCTCAAGCGAAGGCAGTAAATGGGAGGCGGCCCTGCGGTCTCGAAGAGACACGCAAGCCGCCTCTTTACTGTCGACCATGAGGTGACACCGGCATGCCCACGTCATGCGCGCGCATGACCCCCACGTCGCGCGTTCAACACGGGTCATGGGGAAGCGCAGCGGACGGAACAGTGGCCGCAGTAAAAGTCCGCCCCAACTGCCCGCGCACCGTTCTGGGCCTGGCCCAACAACATGCTGCGCTTATGTGTGGCCCAGTCCCATGGGCTCCTGTCGGTGTACAAAAGTAGGGGCTCTCTTTTGACCCCTTTACTTGTGTACTGGCAGTTAGAGCCTCCCGCCATGGCCACGCACATACACGGCAGGAAAGGGAAGCCGAAGAGAAGCTGAAACCACAAGGACAAATGAAGCAACAACAAGAGCCCAGGCCACAAAGATCAGATAAGCGTAGCGGGTTCCCCCGGCAAGGACCCTTGCCGGAGCAGCCTCAGCAGCTCCGGCAAGACCCTTGCTGGGGCAGCTCGCCCGCGCCAACCAAAGTGAGCCACCCTTGAGCCCACCAACGCTAAACAAATGCATTGGGACAAGGCTCGGGAGGCACCTCCGTGGTGGCATGCAGATCTTTGTGAAGACATAGAATGCTCAAAATCATATGAGGATAGGAAGGCAACCATCCTCACCGAAGAAACCCACAAGACCGCCGGCAAGATCCCTGCTGGGGAAGCTAGCGCGCCACGGCAAGACCCTTGCCGGGCCACCCGACAAGGCCATCGCCAAGCGCACCGGCAGGGCCACTGCCAGGCCCGTGCCAACCAAGTCCTCACCGCCATTCGCATGCAGCTACCGACCCAACCAGCTGGGCAGGCACCTGCATGGCAACATGCAATCCTTCATGGAGGCTCCACCACCGCGCCACCTCAGCTGCCTGCCTGCCTACATGGCACCGCTTGCATCGCTGGCCAGGGCGCGTATTGAAGCGAGGAGGAGCGGCGACGGATGGGACGGGCCTCGCCCCCGTCCCCGATAAAGCGAAGGGACACCTAAGCGTCGCATTAAATGTGTATTGTCCTGTAATACTAGCGATAAGCTCACAAAGCTGTAGCATTTTCCACCTCCTGTATGCCACTATGGCAGCCCCTTTCGCCTATAAAAGGAGGCCCATGGCACACAGAGAAGGGAGTCGGCTCTTTCGAACTCCACGGCACCCAGAGCTAGTTCAAGAGCTCAAGAACACTAAATACATCCACAAAAGCAGGATCATAGGGTCTTACGCATCTTTGCGGCCCGAACCTGGGTAAACCCCTTTGCGTTGTCTACTAGTCCTGCTCTTCTCACGATCTCCATGCCCCGCAACCGTAGAAGGGATTCCAGTGATCCCATAGGTGTTGTTTTCCACCGACAATGATTTCGACACTTTGTGCATTCTTTTACCTCCGATTCTTAGCATAAAGACAATGCCATGTTTCTTACCAAGTATGAGATCAATCTATCCAGAGAAAAACTCCATGAAATTAGTTTTGATTCAAAAATTTAGGGTTAGGTTTCCGCCAAACTCATCTCGGACCGACCGAATTGTAGAAATCGTTCTCACCGACTTGTCTTAGGCCATTGCACATTTGATGTTCTGTCTGACCGAAAATTGCAAATCGGTGTGACCGAGTTCAGGACTTTGTGATACCCTAGCAAACTCGGAGTCACCGAACTGTGTCTCGGTCTGACCAATTCCACTAGTTTAGACTCCAAAGTTGCTCCGGTGTAACCGAGTTTTACAAATCGGTAGCTCCAAAATGCTTCCTTTGGAAAACTAAAACTAAGTTTTGACTCATTCTTTTTGCAAAAATTCTGCACTTTGTGATGATCATCTACTCTATCTCATATACAACTATTCACGGGGTCACCTCTTAGTTTGAAGTGC
The DNA here is from genome assembly GCF_018294505.1 of Triticum aestivum. NCBI lineage: Eukaryota > Viridiplantae > Streptophyta > Magnoliopsida > Poales > Poaceae > Triticum > Triticum aestivum. Next base: position 553,475,851 of record NC_057813.1, read on the forward strand.
AGTATGTCTAACCAGAGTGATGGTCAGAACAAGTCTAAGGAGCAGATGGACCTACGTGAGGGCACTAGTCCCGCTGGCAGCTTTGATGAGGGTAGCAGGTGCACACCAAGCAACCTGCCTAAGGCACAAACTAGGCAGAGGAAGAAGAAAACCTTAGATTTAGAGGATGAAGACTTTGAAGTTGAGGAAGTCACATCAAAGAAGAAGGTGCCCAAGAAAGAATATGCTACTATTGCTTCCACTAAGCCAGGTCAGCACAAGAAGACACTTGCCAAGAGAGTGCCTATGTCAAAGGCCAGAGCATCAACTCAATAGACAATGGAATTCACTCTAGAAGCTAGAGAAGATGGAGATGGCAAGAAGAGAAAAGAAAGGGTCAGGAAAACAGTTGCAAGAGTTCTTCAAAATCCATCTATGAGGAGATATTCTGCAGGAGAGGAGGAAGAAGAGGATGTTGCACCTCCTTCCAAGTCACAAAATCTTATGGGGGATGCCATCAAGTCTGGGGCTGCTCCTTCAAAGACCAACACTGCCCCCAAAGCTCCAACTCAAGCCTCCAAGACTGCACCCAAGAGAAGCACCAGGAACATTCCTGCTGCAGAGAAGAACAAATCCCCAGTGCCTGAGGTTGACAAAGAACATGATTAAGCCCAAGTGCTTAGAAAACTCAAGCCAAAAATTCCAGACCATGATGACAATCATCAAGTGGAAGAAACATGAAGTAAAGGAAAGATGCAGGTCTTAGACTGTGGATACAAGTTGATATATATGATGTGAGGAGAAGGACTGCTGTGGACTACAGGTTTCACACCAAAGAAAAACAAGACTTCTGTGAGACAGTGCTACTTGACAAGAAGCCCATTGTCTGTGGTATGAAGTGGGTTGATTGGGAATATATTGATCAAAATGAAGATCATTTTCCAGGAGTGCATGAAAGCTTCAAGCTCAATGGAGTTGAAAAGTTTGTGGGTCAGAAGTTGACCAAGTGGAATGATGAGCTCATTATGCAGTTTTATTCAACAGCTCATTTCTATCCTGATGGAAAGATTGTGTGGATGTCTGAAGGTACAAGGTACCTATCCTCTTTTGATGAGTGGGCCAAGTTCATAAATGCCCCTAAAGAAGCTGAGAAATACATTGATGTCTATGCTGAGAAAAAGAAGGATCTCCATGGCTAATAAGTACAAGGAGATACCTGACAAAGCCTTGGAGACTCACAAGCTAGGATCAGTGTATTACTTGATGTCTGGATTGGACACACTGAACACTATATTGAGGCACACCTTGTTGCCCAAATTAGGAGATCACAGGATGATCAGAGCCAATTCCATCAATTTTCTCCAGCTTTTTGATTTCCCCCAGAGATTCAAAGTCATGAGTTTGATTATAGAGACAATCAAGATAACAGTTGCTGACCAGAAGAGGTCATGTGGGTATGCTCCACACATACAGATGTTGATTAACTCCAAGATGCCCAAAGGAGTGTATTTGTTGGACAAAGAGCACCTTCCCTTGAAGCCTAATTTTGAGGACAACATTGTTGTTATGAATGCTGAAGATCCCACATCTGTGGAAACATAAGAGAAGAGGCAGAAAGCTAAAGCTGAGAAGGCAGCAAAGATGCCAAGTACTAAAGAAGCTTCACATGTGTTCCTCAAGTCAAAGCAAGAACAACTTGGATATCTTATTCAAGAAACCTTGATAATTGAGAAAGGATTGGCCACCCTAACTCAAAACCAAGAGAGCTTAGAGACGATCATTGAAAGAAAATTCTATGATCTTGACTTGAAGGTAACAGAAATTCAAACAGTAGTTTAGTAGCTCCAGGAAGAAGCAGAAGAGAGGAAGGGGAAAGCAACTACAGAAGTGTTTTAGAGAGTGCCTAGGGCACAAAGGTCTGCAGAAGTGCTAGTGCCAGACACTAGAGCTACAGCATCAGCACCTGCAGCCACAGCTCCAGTTTCCCCTCCTGTGGCAACTCCATTAGCTCCATCAACTTCAATAGATGCTTTAATTCTTGGAGTCCACCCAACACCGCCTCCTGAAGATCAAGCCTAGAGAGTTGCGTAGCACTATGCATTTTCAAGCTTTTTGGTAACTTGTTGCCAAAGGGGGAGAAAGTGTATAGATCATAGGCTTCGGAGAGAGAGCGCTTTGCTTCTTTTGCTACTTATTTGATTGTTTGCTTGGTTGAGATACTTTATGTTTATGTGTGTGAGATACTTTGTATGGTCATGTGTTTGATCATATCATGCTTAATACTTGTTCTTGGATGATGATATTATCTATCTTTTTATGTATGATCATTCACCTTGCCTTGGTGATGAGTGCTTGTTCCTATTTCTATCATTTTGAGCGCTTCACCAAGATGTATGTGAGATGGAAGAGTAATCCATGATCCTAGTTGGTTGTGCATTTGCATTCAAAAGCAAATCCTAAATAATGCACAAATTTAGGGGGAGCTCTTGCTTATCACATACTTCTCAAAGCGATGATGGTTTTCATTCTTATTATCATTTGTCGAAGCTTTGATCTATATGTTGTCATCAATTACCAAAAAGGGGGAGATTGAAAGTGCAACTAATCCCTGGGTGGTTTTGGTAATTCTTAACAACATATAGCTCATTCAAATAATGCTCTTTGAAGATGATCATTTCATAAAGTTCAATGATTGGCATGTCATGGACTACAGATGTGGCCCCTTAAAATGCTAAGGACACATCTTGGCAATAAGCTCAAGACTCTACATTTTTATTTAAGTGATCCAAGATCACATTGAGTCCATAGGAAAGCCAATACTATTAAAAGGGGATGAGGTGTTTCTTAATGGCTTAGTTGCTCAAAATGCTTAGTGATATGCTCCAAAACCCTCAGCCACTTTCTCGTTTCCACATATGTCCTAAACCTAAAATTCAAACTTGGCCCCATCGATTTGATATATCCGGCGCCACCGAGTTCATTTGACATAGCCACTGCCACAAACCCTAGTCACTTTGGTTTCACCGATAGGGATCTCGGTCTCACCGAGATGGGATTGCAAACTCACTGTTTCCTTTTCGTAACGTTTTGGTCCAACCGGAATGAGCGAATTGGTCCCACCGAAATGAGTGAATCGGTCCAACCGAGTTTGCAATGCAAACTCCCTGTTTCATTTTCGTAACATTTCAGTCCCACCGAAATGAGGGAATCGGTCCCATCGAGTTTGCTTGACCAACTCTCTATGTGCCTATCAGTCCCACGAAGTCCATGTGATCGGTCACACCGAGATTACGTTATGCCCTAACCCTACTGAATTGGTCCCACTGAGTTGATCGTATCGGTCCCACCGAAAAGCCTAACGTTCATATTTTGACCTCAATCGGTCTGAACAAGTTTTACCATTCAGTCTCATCGAGTTTGGGAATATGTGTGTAATGGTTAGATTTTGTGTGGAGGGTATATATACCCCTCCACCCATTCTTCATTCATGGAGAAAGCAATCAGAACGTGCCTACACTTCCACTACTCATTTTCTGAGAGAGAACCACCTACTCATGTGTTGAGACCAAGACATTCCATTTGAACCACAAGAATCTTGATCTCTAGCCTTCCCCAAGTTCATTTCCACTCAAATCTTCTTTCCACCATAGCCAAATCTGTGAGAGAGAGTTGAGTGTTGGGGAGACTATCATTTGAGCAAGGAGTTCATCATCAACACACCATCTATTACCTTTTGGAGAGTGGTGTCTCCTAGATTGGTTAGGTGTCACTTGGGAGCCTCCGTCAAGATTGTGGAGTTGAACCAAGGAGTTTGTAAGGGCAAGGAGATCGCCTAATTTGTGAAGATCTACCAAGTGAGGCAAGTCCTTCGTGGGTGTCGGTCAAAACAAACACCTATGTGGTCACAAGGATCCCTTCTACGTTCGGTAGGGGATTAGCTGCACGAAGGGCAGGTCGAGCCGTTAGCACACAGGGGATTTTACCCAGGTTCGGGCCTCAAAGATGCGTAATACCCTAGTCCTGCTTGTCTGGATATATGTGTTCTTGAGCTTTTGAACTAGCTATGATGCCTCCCTCATCCAAAAGTCTGAATCCTCTCTCTGTATTCCTTGGGCCTCCTTTTATATGCAGAGGGGTTGCCACAGTGGCATACAGGAGGTGGCAAGCTACAGTGCACGAGCTTATCGCTCGGCAACATAGGACAAACACATTTAATGTGTTGCCTACATGCCCTCTTGCTTTATCAGGGACGGCAACAGAAGCCATCCCATCCTTCGCCACTTCTCCTTGCTTCGACATGCGTCCAGGCTGACGTGGCATGCAGTGCCACCCTGGCTAACTAGCTGCTGCGTTGGCATGAAGGTTGAGCCTCCACGAAGATCTGCATGTTGCCACGCAGGCGTCTACTTAGTTGGCATGCCGAACGTCACACTGGAGTAGTGGTGAGGTGGCGGACCCTTGCCGGGCGCGGATTTGGCCGCGGCCCAGCGATCGTCCCCGGCAAGGCTTGTCGGGGGCCTTGGAGTCGTCCCCGGCAAGGGTCTTGCCAGGGGTCTTCGTCTTCTGGTGCCACGTGGATCTGTGGGCTGTCCATCTTTATGAGGATCTGCATGCGACAAGGCATGTGCTCTCTAGAGCTTGGTCTTAACATTGTCGATGGTGTCAGAGCTCTCAGCCCCAAGGGTGATGGACTTTCTGGTGCTGTGCTGGTCACCCCGGCAAGGGTGTTGCCGGGGATGGTCCAGGTCGCCCTCTGCTCCTTATGCTTCGTGTATATGTCTTGGTAATCTTTGGTTTTTGTCTTCCTCTTCCCCGCCAAGCCTTGCCGCTGGTGTGGTTGCGACTGCTCGTGCACCAGTAAGGGGTATAGTTGTACCCATACATTTGTACACCGACAGGAGCCCCCAGGCCTAGGCCACACATAAGCGCAAGGCGTAGTTGCACCATGCCCAAGGCGGTGCACGGGCGGGCGTGGCAGAGAGGGATTGCCACGATCTTTCTGCCAGTTGCGCTTGCCCACGACCTGCGTTGGGCGCGTGACGTGGGGGTCATGCATGGGATGGGCGTGGCACGCCTGCATCACCCCGCAGTAAATGGTAAAGAGGTGGCCCGGGCCTTCCCCATAAAAAGGGGAAATCCGCAAGGGCACTGCTCATTTACCCTCTCTGCTCCTCCTAATCTTGGAACCGTCGTTCCCCTTCTTTTTGCTTGAGCGAAAAACAAGAGTTCTTGCGCCTCCTTGACGCTGACGCGCCTCCATTGCTTTCATATCTCTTCCTTCTTCTCAGCCTCCATGGCACCCAAGGCAAACAAGGGCAAGGGTGCGGCCAAGGCTGGCGAGGGGGGAGAGGCGTTAGAGAACGAGTTGGTGAGGTTGCGGAAGAAACATGCCCTCTTCGTCTCATCGAGCGACGGGCTCACCCTCAGGGATCAGTTCTAGTACCTGTGGGGGAGGGATACTACGGGGCATCCTGCCACGGTGGTCATCCCCACCGCCTTCGCCAAGCACGGTCCGAAAACTTATCCCTTCTTTGTTGATTATTTTTCCTACGGCCTCTGCCCCCCTTTTTCCGACTTCTTCAATGACATCATGCACACATTTAGCTTCCGCCTTCTGGATTTCATGCCAAATGTTATGGCATGCATGGCTTTCTTTGCCCATCTCTGCGAAGGTTTTGCCGGAGTTCATCCCAGCACGACACTCTTTCGCCACTATTTCACTCCTCGCATCCAGCCAGGGGACGCCATTTTTGGTTGCGTTGCTTGGATCCCCAGGGCTTTGAGCAAGGGTGTGTATCCGGAGGGAGGCTAGAAGGATTGGTGGGATGAGTGGTGGGGCTGGTGGTGCTAGATCGTGGAGGAGGACTCGCGGTTGTTTTGCGAGGTTTGCCGGACACCGCCTGTCCGCGGCAACGACTGGAGCAATCTCGACCCCAGTGACAAGAAGCTCACAGTCGCCGCCACCAGAATTCACCACCTCGTCGCCGCCGGCCTCACCCTGGAGATGATTGGGGCTGATTTCATCCACCGCCGTGTCGCCCCTTTGCATCAGAAGGGGAGACCGTCCTGGGATTTAAAAATTGCAGCAGACATCATGAGGGTCCACCCTGGCCTAAAGCATAACTTCACAGTAATGCAGCATGCGTCCGTCTGCCAGAGGCTCTTTCAGCTCAAGGTCGACAAGGATGGCAATGCCGAGAAGATCGGCAAGTCCGCAAACATCGGCAAGACCAGCAACCCGTTCAGGTTGCCGGTCGGAGTGCACCCATTGAGCAACAACTCTCGCGTGACTGACATCATTGCTATGATGCCAGTCTTCAACGCCCATGGCCTGGACCCAACCTGGGACGAGCCAGAGGCGGAGTTGGTGCAACAGTTCTTCGACAACTTATCGGAGGGCTCCATTCATGCTGAGCCAGAGATCATCCACCCTACCACCGAAGAAGAGGTGTCATATATTGCCATCAGGGCAGACGTGGCAGCACTTGCCGCGGAGGTCGGCACCATGGCAGACGAGGCCGAAGAGGCTGAAGAGGAGAGGAGATTCCTTGAGTGGATGGGGCTTGCCGGGGAAACCAGTGGCGTCGCCAGTAGGGCACCCCTTGCCGAAGAAGCGGCGGAAGAGCCGGCCGAGGAGGCATCCGAGGCGGACGAGCCCTTGTCCCCGAAGAAGAAACTCGTCCTTCGGTAGATTGGCTCTAGCGAGCTAGTCTAGTCTAGAAGGGCCACGTAATAGCAAGAGGCCCAAGTGCAACCTATGCGCCAGACGAGGCACGCGGTTGCGGCAGAGAAAGAAGCCACAGTGGCAAAGAAGGACACGGCCACGGCGGCGAAGAAAACCACGACTGCTAGCTCCTCCTCATCCAAGCGCGCAAGGACCCTGTCCCCTTCCCCCATGGGCATGATCCCAGCGGCTGATTATGACCTTGGGTCCTTCAGCCCAAGGCGGAAAAGGAGGGCAGAGGAGGAGGACGAGTAAGAACTTGGCGTCCTCATCCATCCCTTGATTTTCCATTTTGATTGTCGTGCATTGACTTGATCTTGTCTTGCATGGCGACATGGAGATGCTGGCTTAGTGGGTGTCAAAGAGAGCCAAAGCCTTGTCAAGCGACGAGCCCCCGGCAAGCACTCCATGTGCGTTGGGGATGATCTTCATCAGCCCGGTGTCCAGCCCTGAGCGCAGCCCCCATGCCAGCCCCCAGCGTAAGTTCGTCGCTTGTTTCTTGCTGGAGGGTGTTGGAGCATGCAGCCATATTGATGATCTTGTCGGGCCCGTGGGAGGTGAGCACCAGCAGGAGGAGCCACTAGGGGCCACCCCGACACGCTGCCCCGATCGACTACGCTGACCAGAGGGGCATCCCCGGCAAGGGCACCCACCGACGAGCCCATGCGCACGGAGGAGGAGGTGATGGGCACAGGTGCTGGCGACCCTGTTTTGGCAACGGACGTCACCTAGGAGGGGATGCATCGTCCCCTCTTGGCGCTGGTAAGTTGCTCTCCTTTGCCCCTTGCCATCGTCGCCTTGATTTCATTCCCTTTCTCTTTCTTGAGATTTCCTGATTTTGGCTTTGCCTTACTCCCCTTTAGGCTTCAGATCCTCCCCTGGCCAATTAGGCGGACGTTGACACCGTGATCGTGGAGACCGCCAAGGATGCCAAGGCCGAGGCCAGCAACATCGCTGACGAGGAGGTCACCAGGGGATCCGCCGAGGAGGCCGCCACGGGACGTGCCGGGGAGGCCGTCAAGGATCCTGCCAGGGAGGAGGTGGCCAAGGAGCCTACCAGAGAGGCCGGCAAGGCTGCCGGGGAGGACAGCGAGGCCGCCACTGGAGAGGCTGCCAAGGATCCTGCCAGGGTGGAGTTGGTCAATGACTAACCTTCCTCCTTCTCAGCCTCTACCCCAAGCAGGTACTTGAAGGTTGGTGATGATCTTTTCGTCAGCATCCCAGGAGCGACAGGCACCAGAGCACCAATCTAGGGGGAGGTCTTTGATGAGGAGATCCTCACCGCCGCCGGGCTCCAGGTTGTTGACGAACCGAGCGTCAGCAGTGGTAGTTCCAAAGAGGACCAACTCCTTCAGGCTATGAGCGCCAACTTCCACAAGCTCCAAGCTCTCCATCAGGCTCGCAAGGAGAAGGTGGACACTAGGATGGCGGCCGTAGACAAGGCCAAGACCGACTTCCAAGAGCGCGTCACTCATATGCAGGGCTAGTTTGCCGAGGCCCGGCAAGGGCTGCCCAGGACCAGTTGGACAAGCGATGGCACGAGATTCTCTTGAAACAGGCCAACATGAAGAAGGCTCAGGAGGAGGCAAAGGAGAAGGCCGCCAAGGACGAGTCTGACCAGACGCAGCGCCGCATCTCGCTCGACGACCAGGAGAAAGACTTGGTCACTCGTGAAGCAGCGCTTGACGCCACGCTTCACGCCAAAGACGAAGAAATTGAAAACCTCGTCGCGCAGTGGACTCAAGATCTGATGCAGAAGCACCAAGAGGCACTGGATGCTCTGGTCCTTGACCATGCTGGCAAGTTGAAGGAGGTCGTCGACCGTGCTGAGGCCGCAGAGGCCACCAAGGTGGAGAGGCTGGAGGTGGGCCTGGCAAAGCTCGACAAGGAGATCTCCATACTCAAGGGCGACAGAGAGAAGACCCTCTATGACATGGCGGAGATGCATACCATCATATCTAACAAAACCAAGCAGCTCTCCACGCCAACGAGTCCATTGATGATCTGTGGCTGAAGCTGGAGTCCCAAGAGAAGATGCTTTCAGAGTCCCAGGCCCGTGAGCAGACCCTAACCAAGGAGCTCGCGGACAAGCTACTGCTGCTGCGGACCGTCGTCACTTCCCATAACAAGCTCGTGGACAAAAGGAAGCTTTGGACCAACCACTTTGTGGACGTCACGGAGAAGCTCACAACGCAGGTGTCTGCCATGGGCATGCCAAGTTTCAGGTTCTCCCATGAGGTGCACGCCGCTGACAGCGCCATACTGTCTCTGTTCTTTGAGTATGTCCTTGACGCCCTGAAGCTGCTCCAATCAACCAGGGTGGCCTACCTGGCCGAGGAGTCCTGGAAGCTTTGCCGGGGTGCCTTAACCAAGGTGGTGCACTAGAACCCAAGTGTTAACTTTGCTAAGGTGCTTGATTGCTTGCCGGAGGGCGTCGACCGTCAGGTGCTTGAGGAGCGCATCAAGCCCATCATCAGCTGCGTCAGCGGAGTCACGAGGCCGGAGGGCCAGCACCGAGATTAGCTGCTTCATTCCATGTTTCTGCTGTGAGTTTGCACCAAAGACAATTTATCTTAAGTTAGAATTGTGGCAACTTTTGATGTAATATAACTTTTGCTGTGCTTTGAACTGGTCGCATGTTATCCTCCTATTTAGTTTATCCTTGTATTTTCTGCACCCCATGCTTAATTGGATAGGCCTGCCGACATATGCACCCCTTGCCGCAGGTGCTAGAAGGATGGATCCTTAGCAACCTGCAGAGGGCGTCGATGCCAGTAGGTTACCTTGCCGCTCTTGGCGCAATCACCTGAGCTATCGAGCGGACTCGAAGCAGAATAGGGGCGCTGCTGATTACGGCAAGGTACCCTGCCATCCTTAGCAGAGTGCAACATCCGGTCTGTTGAGCAGACTCAAAACAGAACAGGGGTGTTGCCAATCGCGGCAGGGTTCCTTTGTGTGAAGGTTCCCCATACAAGGACCAAAACCATCGAGGAAGATAATCTTATAAAAAGAAGGATTACTCAAGGTTTGGTTGACTTAGCTTTTTGTTGCTATGCGGCTTGCCCAGCCCCTCGCTGGCACGGACAACCTTGATCTCCTTCACCACTGGAATCCGCCACGTCGTCCTTATGTGCAGGTGCCGGCGGAGTGGCCACGGACGGGCCGATCACTACGATCGTCTTGTTCTTTGGAGCCATCATGGCGAAGAAACTACTGCACTAACTAGCAGACCAGATTCTCACAACTTATCCCCCTACCTGGCGCGCCAAAGATGTCGGGGAAAAGGAACACCTATGGGGTCACAAGGATCCCTTGTACGTTCGGTGGGGGATTAGCTTCATGAAGAGCAGGTCGAGCCGTTAGCACACAGGGGATTTTACCCAGGTTCGGGCTGCAAAGATGCGTAATACCCTAGTCCTGCTTGTCTGGCTATATGTGTTCTTGAGCTTTTGAACTACCTATGATGCGTGCTTGGTCCAAGAGTCCAAATACTCTCTCTGTATGCCTTGGGCCTCCTTTTATACACAAAGTGGTTGCCACAGTGGCATACCGGAGGTGGCAAGCTACAGTGCACGAGCTTATCACCCTGTTGCTTTATCGGGGACGGCAACAGAAGCCATGCCATCCTTCACCGCTCCTTGTAGCTTCGACACACGTCTAAGCTAACAAGGAATGCAGTGCCACGCTGGCTAACTAGTTGCTGCATTGGCACGAAGGTAGAGCCTCCACAAAGATCTGCATGTCGCCATGCAGGCGCTTAGTTGGCACACCGATCGTTGCACTGGAGCGGTGGTGAGGTGGCGGACCCTTGCTAGGTGCGGGTCTGGCCGCGGCCAAGCGATCGCTCCCGGCAAGGCTTGCCGGGGCCTTTGAGTCATCCCCGGCAAGGGTCTTGCCGGGGGTCTTCATCTTCTGGTCCCACGTGGATCTGTGGGCAGTCAACCTTTATGAGGATCTGCATACTACCAGGCATGTGCTCTCCAGATCTTGGTATTAACATTGTCTATGGTGTCAGAGCTCTCAACCCCAAGGGTGATGGACTTGCTGGTGCTGCGCAGGTCACCCCGGCAAGGGTGTTGCCGGGGGTGGTCTAGCTCGCCCTCTACTCCTTGTGCTTCGTGCATATATCTTGGTAGTCTTTGGTTTTTGTCTTCCTCTGCCCCGCCAAGCCCTGCCACTAGTTTGGCTGCGACTGCCCGTGCACCAGTAAGGGGTACAGAAGTACCCATTCTTTTGAGCACTGACAGTGGGCGATGGCCATGGTGGGATAGACAAGGTTGCTTCTTCGTGGACCCTTCGTGGGTGGAGCCCTTCATGGACTCACGCAGTCGTTACCCTTCGTGGGTTTAAGTTTCCATCAACGTGGATGTACGATAGCACCACCTATCGGAACCACGCCAAAAATCTCCATGTCAACATTGCGTTTGCTCCCTCCAAATTCCTCCCATTTACTTTCTTGCAAGTTGCCTGCTTTACTTTCCGCTGCTCATATACTCTTTGCATGCTTTCTTGAATTGTATTGTGATTGCTTGACTTGTGCTAAGGTACTAAAATCTGCCAAGAATAAAAATTGGGAAAATGTTAGGTTTTTATTTGGTCAAGTAGTCTAACCACCCCCTCTAGACATACTTTCGATCCTAGAGGATGGTGTTCTAGTGCAGATGGTGTATGAATGGGAAAATGGAGGGAGAGATACGGGGAACCATGTTTTTGGGAACTCCATGTTTCCTTTTCGTACCATCTCAGTCCGACCGAAATGAGCGAATCGGTCCAACTGAGTTTGCCTGACCAGCTCTCTATGTGCCTATTACTGAAATCGGTCCCACTGAGTTCATGTGATGGGTCACACCGAGATTATGTTATGCCCTAACCCTAGGGAATCGGTCCCATCGAGTTGATCGTATCGGTCCCACCAAAAAGCCTAATGTTCATATTTTGACCTTAATCGGTCTGACCGAGTTTTACCATTCGATCTCACCGAGTTTGGGAATCTATGTGTAACAGTTAGATTTTGTGTGGAGGCTATATATACCCCTCCATCCATTCTTCATTTGTGGAGAAAGCCATCAGAACGTGTCTACACTTCCACTACTCATTTTCTGAGAGAGAACCACCTACTCATGTGTTCAAACCAAGACATTCCATTCCAACCACAAGAATCTTGATCTCTAGCCTTCCCCAAGTTGCTTTCCACTCAAATCATCTTTTCACCATAGCCAAATTTGTGAGAGAGAGTTGAGTGTTGGGGAGACTATCATTTGAAGCACAAGAGCAAGGAGTTCATCACCAACACACCATCTATTACCTTTTGGAGAGTGGTGTCTCCTAGATTGGTTAGGTGTCACTTGGGAGCCTCTGTCAAAATTGTGGAGTTGAACAAAGGAGTTTGTAAGGGCAAGGAAATCGCCTACTTCATGAACATCTACCCAAGTGAGGCAAGTCCTTCATGGGTGATGGCCATGGTGAGATAGACAAGGTTGCTTCTTCGTGGAACCTTCATGGGTGGAGCCCTCCATGGACTCTCACAGCCGTTACCCTTCGTGGGTTGAAGTCTCCATCAATAGGGATGCACGATAGAACCACCTATTGGAACCATGCCAAAAATCTCCATGTCAACATTGCATTTGCTCCCTCCAAATTCCTCCCATTTAATTTCTTGCAAGTTGCATGCTTTACTTTCCGCTGCTCATATACTCTTTGCATGCTTGCTTGAATTGTATTGTGATTGCTTGACTTGTGCTAAGGTACTAAAATCTGTCAAGAATTAAAATTGGGAAAAGGTTAGGTTTTTATTTGGTCAAGTAGTCTAATCACCTCCCCTCTAGACATACTTTCGATCCTACAGGATGGTGTTCTAGCGCAGATGGTGTATGAATGGGAAAATGGAGGGAGAGATACGGGGAACCATGTTTTTGTGATGTGCCTGTCTGAAATTTGGGAAAGTTATGAACTTAGCCCCCGTTCATAATTTGTACCTCTTGTCGGTTGGGGATAGGACGGTAATCTCGCATCTCCCCAATATTTGCCCAGAGCGATTTTGGGCGAGGAGAGGGTGTTTTGGCGCCCACGGCTGGCGCCCATGGTTTATGGATGGGGATGTCAGGGAAAGCGATCACCTATGGGGTCACAAGGATCCCTTCTATGTTCGGCGGGGGGGTTAGTTACACGAAGAGCAGGTCGAGCCATTAAGACATAGAGGATTTTTACCCAGGTTTGGGCTGCGGATGCGTAATACCCTAGTCATTCTTAATCTGGTTATGTGTGCGTTCTTGAGCCTTTGAACTAGGTATGATGCGTGCTTTGTCCAAAAGTAAGAATCCTCTCTCCGTGCGCCTTGGGCCTCCTTTTATATGCAAAGGGGTTGCCACAATGGCACACAGGAGGTGGCAGGCTACAGTGGCACGAGCATATCGCTCGATCAACGTAGGACAAGTGCATTTAATGTGTCGCCTACGTGTCCTCTCGCTTTATTGGGTACTGCAACAGAGGCCATCTCATCCTTCGCCGCTCTTCCTCGTCTCGCCACACGTCTGGGCCGACGAGGCATGCATCACCATGCTTGCCAACCAACTCCTGTGTTGGCGAAATGGTAGACTTCCACGAAGATGTGCATGCCGCCATGCAGGCGCCTGCTTAGCTGGCAAGCCTATCGTCGCATTGGAGTGGCGGTGGGGTGGCAAAACCTTGCCGAGCACGGGCCTGCCGCATCCCAGCTATCGTCCCCAGCAAGGCTTGCCGGGGGCCTTGGAGTTGTCCTCGGCAAGGGTCTTTCCGGGGGTCTTCGCCTTCCGATCCCATGTGGACTTGTGGGTTGCCAATCCTTGTGAGGGGCTGCATGCTACCAGGCATGCGCTCCCCAAATCTTGGTTTTCAACATTGTCGATGGTGTTAGAGCTCTCAATGCCAAGGGTTGTGGCGTTGTGGGTCTCTTCGCAAGCTGCCCTGGCAAGGAGCTTGCCGGGGCCTCGCAGGTCGTCTCAGCAAGGCTTGTTGCCGGGCGTGGCCCTGCTTACCCCTTGCTGCTTGTTGCCTTGAGTGTTCATTCGGATATTCTTTGTTACTATCTTGCTTCCTGTCGTCCTCCTCAGCTTCGCCGAGCCCTGCTGCAGGGGTGTGGCTGCGACCGTCCGTGCACAGGTAAAGGGTCCGGGAGTACCCATACTTTTGTACACCGACAGGGCTGACAGGTAGGGTGGTTGTTTCATGTCTGAGTGTTGGGTGGTAGGTGCGACATGACTTACAAATGCCGATACTTGAATTCAGATGCTAGAATCCAATTAAAGGTGAATTAGGATATTTGAAACCACTTTATGTCCAACTAAAGTGTCACACGCAGCATAATCGAGTTTAAGATAAATGATCCTTTCTCTATAATCAAATTAATGAGCCACTGGTTGGTTTATTGGTTTATCTTGCAGACAAAAGAGCCACAAAAAAAGTTGCTGGAGCTGGGTGCAGGACTGCTAGAGCAAGTAGCAAGTGAAGTCTATACAACATCACAGGGGTGGAGAATCAATGTAACAAGACTGGAGGGGAAGAAAGACTTTGCCACCTGCTAAAGCTGTTGATCCTGAGTGTTGCTGCGATGCTCTAGTTGTTTTATGATCTTTTGGTGTTCTTTTGAAATATGTAATCCCTTGATGTTTGTTGTTGCAGACTACAGACTTTTGTGTGGTCTGTTCTGATGCGTGTTGATCGTTCTAGTAGTGTATCATTTCTAGTAATCTATTCTAGGGAGAATACTTTGGCTACTGGTGGTTTTCAGTAATGAAAATCAGAAGGGGGAAGCTCTTCTTTGAAAAAAAAGATATGTACACAAGCGATGTCTAAGTATTCAAAATACAGAGTCAATCAACCAATAATGTACAAAACTAATAGACATATAAACACTTATAGAGTATATGGATCAATAATATCAACTAACATACATAAGCAAGGCCGATGTACTTTTTTTTTGCTAGAAGAGCATCTTTTTTTAGTGAAGCTAGTACAACATCTTGGTCCTTTCAGATGCATGTCACTTAAGGACCATTTATGCTACTATTATTGTTGAATGCACATTCAGCCTAATTGTTTTATTTGTAGGTCTGGCACAACAATCAAAATGAAATGTCTCAGAGTCATATCAATTAATACACACGTGTGCTAAAAAAATATTACAACCCAAAAAACAATTATTACATGATCTCTAAAACAAATGCTTTGATCGATTACATGAACAAACAACAGAAAGGTTATTCAACGATCGAAAGAACATTTCACCTATGATTTACCAAGTGGGAATTTCATTTCCTTTTTTCCTTCAGGACCTTAACAATGCGGTCAGTTCAGCTTACTTTGTTTTGAAATCCACCAAATATTTAATGGTTGTCTTGAGTACTGCTTGTGATTGTACTGTTTTCTTCCTCAACATGTCAACTTCATCTCTAAGTGCAGAAATAATATCTCTTTCTACCAATAGTTTAGCCTCTAGAGCATCAGAAGTTGGCAACTCATGATTCACAATTGAGTCAGTGTCACTACTGTGGGACGATACAATGTCCATGGGGACCTCGCTCTTTGATCTTGGGCTAGCCTGTTTTGCCATTAAAGTTCTGATTGGATTCCGAAAAGTTGAAGTTAGCAAAACATCAAAATTGGGAGTTACAACAGCAAACCAGGTAGACAAACAAGGAATTAAAGAGTTTCAATTGGATGCTGAAAAGTACTTATTAACATCATTGTAACTGGTTGCAGCAGCAAAGTAGTTAAACAAACAAGTTTTGCAAAAGGAACCTGTTGTGGCATTGGATTTTCTCTTGGATCTTGAAAAGTTGAGTAGCCAGTAACATCATTAGAGCAACCGGTTGCAGCAGCAAAGCAGTTAAACAAACAAGTTTTGCGGAAGGAACTTGTGGCATTGGAGTTTCTCTTGGATCTTGAAAAGTTGAGTAGTCAGTAACCTGATTAGAGCAACAAGTTACAACAGCAAACCTATTACACAAATATATTTTTGAAAATATACCTTCTATGCAATTGGACTTCCAATTGGATCCTGAAAACTTGAAGTTGGTAAGATGATTACAGCAAGAAGTTACAGCAGCAAACCAGGTAAGAAAGGAAGTTTCTGAAAACATACTTGTTGTACCAACGGAATTTCAGTTGGATCCTTCAAACTTGAATGTTAGCAATCATAAATAAAGTATTGGAAGAGCCATCAGAAACTAACATCAAACTAGTAAAACTAACCTGTTTTGGAAATGTATTTAATTACACATGAACTAGTAAAACTAACAAGTTCTTGGCAACATATTAAAGTAACACGTCGGTACCGTTTACCAGTAACACAAACATCTGTAAATTTCTTTGATGTAAGGAAAATGATTCGAACACACACACACACACACACACACAGATATATATATATATATATATATATATATATATATAAGTTAAAAAGAAGGTGGTCCTCATATAAACCTAATGGTTGTATATCTATGAACATGCAAACATTACTAGTGCTACAAGTGATAACAGCAAACCATTTAAACAAACAGGGTATCATAACATAAATTACACGTGAATTCCGCTGCACCCTAGAAGTACATATGACCAGCTATCTACATTCTTAAGTACCTATTCAAGTTTAGGCAAACAGGTAATTCTTAACAGTAAGTATCAAACACATACATAGGCGCAGTCTATAATATGATTAATAGTCTATCGCATTATGTAAACAGTAGCAAACTAAATGAAGCCAAGCAACATAATTGAACAATTTTCCAATAAGTGGCTAACTAAAATTCCGGGAAGCGGGTAACTGAACTTACGGTAGCTCTTTGTACAGGCACACTACAACTTCTTTTTCGCTTACAAGATTCTACGAAGGAGTCCATGGCATCAATTGCTCGGATATGCAGTCCCAATACTTCTTCCTTCCCACACTGCATTGGTAAGTCGAATGGTTAATCTGATAAGATGGTGCATCCTTGATATGTTATATGAGGACGGCTGGTTAGACTAGTTGTAGCCACACACATCACACTGGCTTTTACTGCATATTTCATGCGGATACGTTTCGCATATCGAGATCTAAGCAATCTACAATAGGATGAAAAGACTGGCATCCTTCACATTATTGGCAAACTTAGTTCATATAAACAAGCAATTCAACCATTCCATGGGTAAATCAAAAGCGCCACTAGAATATTTTTCACTATCCCAATCATACACGCAAAAAGGGGCGACGCCACCGTAGGGGCTGGTATAGGCGGCTGCCTCGGGTGGCTAGAAAGTGTGCACCTAGTTTGAGTCATAAAGGTTGGCCCAGGCTAGTTTTGTTTGTCCCAATGCACGAGCAGACACTGTTAAAAATGAAGAAAAACGTTTTAATTTGGATGGGACAATAATGTAAGTGCAAGGCAGGCCCTATAGAAGGCTCGCGGCCCAAACGAGCGCCTCCCATATCGATCAACGGTAGGAAAAATCCCAATTCGTTCGCTCCAGCCTCCAGTCTGGTTCGCTCCTAACCTAGTTGTGACTAGACAGACTGACACAACACTTCCTCGTGCCCTCGTTCGATGCCGGTCTCCGGGGTTCAAGCGAATGGAAGGACAAGAAGATGAAGATCCAACCCTGGGTGTAGCCTGCGTGGGAGGCGGCGGCGGTAGCATGGGCATGGCATCGAGCTTGCGCAAACGGATAGTTGTAGCTTGCAAGAGAAGCATGCGCAATGAGCAGGTACATCACATCCCTGATTATATCTAATTCAACTATTCAACTTTTGGCCAATAGTTAAACCTGATGGTGTTGTAAAACTGCTTGTATGTAGGGAATCTATGAGAAAATGAAACCAATTTCTGCTTATTTTATAACTCCCCCAATCAATACTGAACAGAATGAACCTGATGTATCTAATCAAGATTCCGGTGCAAACATACAAGCTCATGTTGTTATTGAGCCTGAAGTTTCTAATGAACAGACTACTAATGAAGGATTTGATGCAAACATTTTACATGCTCCTGGTGATGAACATCCAGTGTCTAATGAGGGATGTAATGCAAGCTTTTTGCAAGCTCAAATTAAAGGATTTAGTGTCAAATTATTATCTTCTATTTTGCTAAATTTTCATGGCTTGAGGAAACATCGAGACCATCTACCAGAAAGTCCCCGTATGATGACAACATAGCCTAA
The DNA here is from genome assembly GCF_018294505.1 of Triticum aestivum. Taxonomy (NCBI): domain Eukaryota; kingdom Viridiplantae; phylum Streptophyta; class Magnoliopsida; order Poales; family Poaceae; genus Triticum; species Triticum aestivum. The sequence goes on from NC_057813.1 coordinate 553,493,726, forward strand.
TTACTTTTCTAACCTATTGTTTGAAACTATTGGCATACTTGTGCAGGATAGATATATTAATATGCAGTTTGCGCATTGGTTATAGGTGCAATTACAGTTCCATATTTTCAGACTGAGAATGAATAATTCAAGCAGGTACATACCATGTTAGTAGTCCTTGTACACCATGCTGCATTTTGTGTTTTTGGTGCATACATCATTTAGTGTTTTATAGTCTGGAACTACTTTGGATCATAAGCTGGTTTTCAAAGTGCATGTAGCTTCACATTTCTCAAGTTATGTTGATATCCGGAGTGCAAGTGCCTTCATATTTTTAAGTTAAATTTTTGCCTCTGGTAACTTGAATTCATGGATCCACCACTTCACATAAATCATACATGTAGGCTAGTATGAATTAAATGAAATGCATGTACTTACGCTAGCTTGTTGTACAGGCTCACTGCAGCTCTGCTTGCGCTTGGGATGTTCCATGTACAAGTCCATGTTACCACTTGCTTGGATGTGTAGGCCTTGTGCTCCTTTCACCTCCCTCTGCATTTTTGACATGGCGAATGGTTGATCAAATAAGAGGAATTGACCTTGCTGTTGTATCAGAGGACGGGTACTTACAACATGTGTAGGATGTGAACCAGATCCCGTAGCACCATCATGCGTCGCTAAAAAATGGTTTTGCTTGTTTCAGATGATATCTCCAGAAGAATAAGAGTTAAAGTCATAGTTGCATAGGCGGGTAAGCTAAGAGAGAAGCGCAAGGATATCCAAACATCATCGGGACAGTGCACAAGGGAGTGATATGTGGACACCTAGTTCGGGCCGTCGATTGGGCATGCTCACCTAGCTAGAGTGTGGGTCACTTCAGAGCCATTGAAGGTGATGCGCTGGCGTTGGCTGGCCATGCACGGATGCAGATCTTGAGTGGAAGCAGAGCGCTACGATGCAGTGGATGAGACCGTTGGTGAAGCCCCAATGGCCTTGGGGGACGGAGGTGCGATGATGTGCTCGGTGAAGTAGCCCAGGTGAGGTGGCAGACGGCATCGGTGAAGCGCACCTGATGCAGTGGACATTGGTGTCTATGAGGCACGTCCGTTGCGGAGGCCGACGTTGTCGGTGGACCACCCGGTGTGGTGGACGATGGTGTAGATGAGGTAGCTCCGGTGCGGTGGTGAAACGTGATCATCGTCTTCGTCGTTATCGTCGTCTTGCACAGAGGTGGGGAAAGAGATGAGACGAGGGGTAATTCCAACTTTGCTTGGGTCGGCGGCGAATTAGGGATTTGAGCACTCTGGGTGCTGAAGGGGATGATGGAGTAGGGAGATTTTGCATGGCTGGAATTGGGACCACCAGATATTTCAATCCAAAAGTGGAAGCGCGAAATTATTTTGTCATCGTTATTTTTTGGGGGGGGGCGGAGGTTGGGAGGGGGTGGGTGGCTAGGTGCTAGCGTCCGTACGACACACGCGACCACCACGACACGACCCTGGTCTGCCTGGTGCGCCTGCATTTTTGAAAGCAAACGAATCTTCTTCCATTTGCAAACGAATCTGTATGAATTACCATGCCCGTGTTTTCCTTGCAAATAATTAGTCATACAAAACAAGATACTATAAATTAAATAATCAGGAGTTATTTGGATTAGATTGTGTTTTCAAAGTGCATGTAGCTTCACATTTCTCAAGTTATGTTGATATCCGGAGTGCAAGTGCCTTCATATTTTTAAGTTAAATTTTTGCCTCTGGTAACTTGAATTCATGGATCCACCACTTCACATAAATCATACATGTAGGCTAGTATGAATTAAATGAAATGCATGTACTTACGCTAGCTTGTTGTACAGGCTCACTGCAGCTCTGCTTGCGCTTGGGATGTTCCATGTACAAGTCCATGTTACCACTTGCTTGGATGTGTAGGCCTTGTGCTCCTTTCACCTCCCTCTGCATTTTTGACATGGCGAATGGTTGATCAAATAAGAGGAATTGACCTTGCTGTTGTATCAGAGGACGGGTACTTACAACATGTGTAGGATGTGAACCAGATCCCGTAGCACCATCATGCGTCGCTAAAAAATGGTTTTGCTTGTTTCAGATGATATCTCCAGAAGAATAAGAGTTAAAGTCATAGTTGCATAGGCGGGTAAGCTAAGAGAGAAGCGCAAGGATATCCAAACATCATCGGGACAGTGCACAAGGGAGTGATATGTGGACACCTAGTTCGGGCCGTCGATTGGGCATGCTCACCTAGCTAGAGTGTGGGTCACTTCAGAGCCATTGAAGGTGATGCGCTGGCGTTGGCTGGCCATGCACGGATGCAGATCTTGAGTGGAAGCAGAGCGCTACGATGCAGTGGATGAGACCGTTGGTGAAGCCCCAATGGCCTTGGGGGACGGAGGTGCGATGATGTGCTCGGTGAAGTAGCCCAGGTGAGGTGGCAGACGGCATCGGTGAAGCGCACCTGATGCAGTGGACATTGGTGTCTATGAGGCACGTCCGTTGCGGAGGCCGACGTTGTCGGTGGACCACCCGGTGTGGTGGACGATGGTGTAGATGAGGTAGCTCCGGTGCGGTGGTGAAACGTGATCATCGTCTTCGTCGTTATCGTCGTCTTGCACAGAGGTGGGGAAAGAGATGAGACGAGGGGTAATTCCAACTTTGCTTGGGTCGGCGGCGAATTAGGGATTTGAGCACTCTGGGTGCTGAAGGGGATGATGGAGTAGGGAGATTTTGCATGGCTGGAATTGGGACCACCAGATATTTCAATCCAAAAAGTGGAAGCGCGAAATTATTTTGTCATCGTTATTTTTTGGGGGGGGGGCGGAGGGAGGGAGGGGGTGGGTGGCTAGGTGCTAGCGTCCGTACGACACACGCGACCACCACGACACGACCCTGGTCTGCCTGGTGCGCCTGCATTTTTGAAAGCAAACAAATCTTCTTCCATTTACAAACGAATCTGTATGAATTACCATGCCCGTGTTTTCCTTGCAAATAATTAGTCATACAAAACAAGATACTATAAATTAAATAATCAGGAGTTATTTGGATTAGATTGTGTTTTCAAAGTGCATGTAGCTTCACATTTCTCAAGTTATGTTGATATCCGGAGTGCAAGTGCCTTCATATTTTTAAGTTAAATTTTTGCCTCTGGTAACTTGAATTCATGGATCCACCACTTCACATAAATCATACATGTAGGCTAGTATGAATTAAATGAAATGCATGTACTTACGCTAGCTTGTTGTACAGGCTCACTGCAGCTCTGCTTGCGCTTGGGATGTTCCATGTACAAGTCCATGTTACCACTTGCTTGGATGTGTAGGCCTTGTGCTCCTTTCACCTCCCTCTGCATTTTTGACATGGCGAATGGTTGATCAAATAAGAGGAATTGACCTTGCTGTTGTATCAGAGGACGGGTACTTACAACATGTGTAGGATGTGAACCAGATCCCGTAGCACCATCATGCGTCGCTAAAAAATGGTTTTGCTTGTTTCAGATGATATCTCCAGAAGAATAAGAGTTAAAGTCATAGTTGCATAGGCGGGTAAGCTAAGAGAGAAGCGCAAGGATATCCAAACATCATCGGGACAGTGCACAAGGGAGTGATATGTGGACACCTAGTTCGGGCCGTCGATTGGGCATGCTCACCTAGCTAGAGTGTGGGTCACTTCAGAGCCATTGAAGGTGATGCGCTGGCGTTGGCTGGCCATGCACGGATGCAGATCTTGAGTGGAAGCAGAGCGCTACGATGCAGTGGATGAGACCGTTGGTGAAGCCCCAATGGCCTTGGGGGACGGAGGTGCGATGATGTGCTCGGTGAAGTAGCCCAGGTGAGGTGGCAGACGGCATCGGTGAAGCGCACCTGATGCAGTGGACATTGGTGTCTATGAGGCACGTCCGTTGCGGAGGCCGACGTTGTCGGTGGACCACCCGGTGTGGTGGACGATGGTGTAGATGAGGTAGCTCCGGTGCGGTGGTGAAACGTGATCATCGTCTTCGTCGTTATCGTCGTCTTGCACAGAGGTGGGGAAAGAGATGAGACGAGGGGTAATTCCAACTTTGCTTGGGTCGGCGGCGAATTAGGGATTTGAGCACTCTGGGTGCTGAAGGGGATGATGGAGTAGGGAGATTTTGCATGGCTGGAATTGGGACCACCAGATATTTCAATCCAAAAAGTGGAAGCGCGAAATTATTTTGTCATCGTTATTTTTGGGGGGGGGGGCGGAGGGAGGGAGGGGGTGGGTGGCTAGGTGCTAGCGTCCGTACGACACACGCGACCACCACGACACGACCCTGGTCTGCCTGGTGCGCCTGCATTTTTGAAAGCAAACGAATCTTCTTCCATTTGCAAACGAATCTGTATGAATTACCATGCCCGTGTTTTCCTTGCAAATAATTAGTCATACAAAACAAGATACTATAAATTAAATAATCAGGAGTTATTTGGATTAGATTGTGTGTGTCACATAGCGATCTCCAATCCTAACACGGATTTCGCATTTGATGGTATCCACACTACTTTTTAATACAAATTCATATGTATACGATGAACACCATGGTAGTGAGAAAACATTGGATGGGTTCAAACATATGACCTAAAAAATAGCACAACAATCGAGTCAATGTTAACTTTTCCAAACCTAGTGTGACACGAATTCGAAATAATTACGGAAGCCATATGCATGGTCCTCAATTCAAATCTTACAATGTACACTAAATTGAAACGTCGATATTAAGTCTCGTACTATCTACATTCAAATGTTGTTTTTAGCCCGACCCCCCTCGACACACACGGTACGTACTTCCTGTATCAATCAATCTTCCTCTCTTAACCACCATAGGAAGCTATCAATTTCTGACACATGTTCATTCCTTCTCTCCATGGTTCGATCTCTAACTCTCTGAACTACACAACCCCCTTTTTACACTATGTTGCCAAATGTATCTACCTCACACACCCGCCATTGCACTCCATGCTGAGCTCTCTCTCTCTCTCTCTCTCTCTCCCTCTCCCACCCTCTCTCGCTAGATACTTGCATTGCCTACGTAGACGCCCCCCTCATGTGCATTGATGCATGTTGTCCATCTAGGTCACTCCCTCGATACTATCTCACTCTTTCTTCCGCACGGCGGGCCACACTTGCTCGATCTCGCTCTCTTTATCTAAGTCTTGATTAACCTTGCTTTCTTTCACACACAAATTATATATCTCCCTATTCGTGCCTTGATCGACACACTCTATACTCTCTCACGTAGATTGTCTATCTAGGTCAGACCATCCAAGCCGCTTCCCCTCTCCCATGATCGCTCAATATCCTCTCTCTCTCCCTCTTGCTCTCTCTCTCTCTCTCTCTCTCTCTCTCTCTGTATGTCTTGATTGACCCCGCTCTTTCTCGGACACAAACGATATATCTTCATGTTTGAGCCCAATTCGACATATTCATATTGTATATATACTCTCTCACACACATTGTCTATCTAGGTCACTCTCTCCAACCCGTCTCACTCTTTCGATCACATGACGACCCACACTTGCTCAATCTCTCTCCATTTATATCTATAATTGATTAACCATGCTTCCTCCCCCACACAAAATATATCTACATGTCTGTGACTGGATCATCGCTCAAGCTCTATCTTACAGCCGTCACCCTTCCCAAAAGCTCAATCGAATAATATCTCTCTAGAGCATATATATCTTTTCAACGAATGCTGGACCACACTCCCTTTGTCTCTCTATCTATCAATGTCTCGATTGACCTCGCTTTCTCACTTCGCATCTTCCACATATTGAAGCTACCTCTCCATCCCTCGCAGAGTCGAAGCTATTTACATTGCGAGGGAGACTCCACCCTTGGATTAATTTTGGAAGGCATTTATTCTGGTGGGTTTAGATTATATTTTTGTAGCATTCGGCCCACAACTACTCCATACACCATTGCAACCCCCGCACCTCCTCGAATTGATTTCCCTCGGGATCGGTCATTGCTCTCTCGCACGTCCTTTCTCACCTTCAATGTCGCACCATGGTATTTTTGCAAAAAACTCTATTATTCTCTTTAATTATTACAAATAAGCTACAAAACTACACACCGATAGTCCACCTGTAATGGAACAAATTTCAACCCGCAAATTAAAGTGCTACAAACTACCCACCGAGGGTCCCACTTGTCATGGTACAAATTTGGACCCATATATAAATTAAAAATCAAGAAGGATGAGGATCGAACATGCGACCAGGGCCTTCAAGCCACACGTCAATAGGCAACATAGTAGATCAATGTTTGTTGTACCCCCCTTTGTTGATATAATGTTTTTATATTACCACAACCTATTTAATGGATAACATGTTTTAATATTACTTTTAGTATACTAGTGGGACCGGCTTGTTCGCACGTACTATTCGCCTTCACACTACAAAAAAAGACACATCTGTGACATTTTGGGCCGAACGAATTTTTCTGTCATGCTTATGACACTTCTATGACGATAATTGTGATAAAACCTGGTATCATCGTAGATGTGGTGGGATCCTACTTCTATGACAAAAAATCATGACAGAAAATGGTCTTTTCGTCCTGGGCGGGCCGGAGACTCAGCTGCATGACATTCTTTGGGTCGTCCATGACGGAAAAAACCATGGTAGAAGCGAGGGCGAGGAAAATATCGGGGAGTTCCCGGTTATGGTGGGTGGTCAGGGGCCGAGCGATGCATGTTTCTCTCATACATGTACTCGCGTGGGTGTGAAGTGTTGGGCTCTAACTGTACCCGAGTGAGGCGTTCACCTACTGAACCCGAGCGATTGCACTGCCGGCTACGCGTTACTGAACCCAAGCGATTGATCGATCCCTGGCTGTTAACTGAACCCGATTGAGCGATTCCTTCACTACTACTGCTAACTGAAGCCAATCAAACCTGCTGCCTCCTGAACAATGAGCGTTGTTGGGGGTTGGATGAATAGTTCCCAGTGGGGGTGGATGAACAGGACCCCATGGTAGTAGAGGTCGTTGCCGCTGGATGAACATGACCCCGACCGATCGAGCTGGTTGGGGGTGGATGAACAGGACCCTGTGGAGGGCTGGATGAACAGGACAACCCCGTGGAGGGCTGGTTGAACAGTAGCCCGTGGAGGGCTGGATGAACAATAGCCTGTAGAGGGGTGGTTGAAGAGGACCCCATGGAGAGGGTTGGTTGAACAGTAGCCGGTGGAGGAGCGGTGGAGGCTCGATTAATAGGAGCCTGTGGATGAACAGTCATTGGTGGAGGCTAGAGGAGGTCGATGGTGGATGAACAGTAGCTCGTGGAGGCTGGAGGAGGTCGATGGTGGAGATGAACAGTAGCCCATGGAGTCCTGTTTTGTGGTACGCCACACCCCTCCCGATGAACAGGACCCCCGTTTTGACTGTAGTGCTCCAACACAAGTCCATTTCCTCAGTTTTGCAGTACGACATACCCCTCCCGATCAAAAGGATCCCGTTTTGACCATAGGCACTCAAACACAAGTATGTTTCCTCCATTTTGCGGTATGCTAGACCCCTCCCGATGAACAGGATCCCGTTTCGACCGTAGGCGATCGAACACAAGGCCGTTTGCTCCGTTCTGCTGTACACCCGACCTCGTTTTGATCGGTTGTTCCGTCCAAGCCAGTTGCCTCCCGATGAACATCACGACGTAGTTTCTCCATTCCGACCGAGCCGGTTGGCTGCCCATGAAAAGGACGCTGTTGCTGCCTCTCCATGTACACGAGCCCTAGCCGTACGTATGCGCGAGTAGGCGTTCAAGACCCTGCCCGTATGTACGTACATGGCCGTATTTACATTCTTGCACCCTGGATGTATGTATGTGTACATGCTACGTGCGCGCCTCTACTACGACACGTGCCCTTCCTTACCCGGCCATGGTTCATCGCTGCAGCCTGCAGACAAACCGATCAACCAGTATATACATGCACATTCGCAAGCAAAATGACAACACTACGTACGCTTCGCCCAGGCGGGTCCCGACTGTTAGGGACTTCTTTGCGTGCGAGGACGTAGCTGGTGGGTCCCAGCAGTCAGGGGAAACAATTTTTTCATGAAATACAGTGGCCCGTCAAGTGGGTCCCTGCTGTCAGGTGGAGGAATCATTATTTTGCGCGTAATAAGGAGGCACTTCCTTGCTTTGGCCGTGGACCCAGCTGTCAGCCTCTCCACGTACAGTACTCTTCCGATGGAAGTCGTTCCTTGACGACATTGACCATGCTATGTCGAGAGAACCAAGGCAGTGGATGACGGCGAGGCCTAGGAAGGGGTCGACGCGGAGCCGGGGAAGACGCGGCAGTGGATGCCGACACGGAGAGGAATACGAGGGTTGACGGGTTCGGTTGCGGTGTGAGGCTGCTATTGCTACAGAATAACAGGGGTTATGGGTGAGTAGAGGGATGGCCTGGCCAGAGGTTGGAGTAGGGTGGGGCGGTCCGTCCTACGCGGTAGCAGAGCCGGCCACCGGAGGCAGGAGCAGGCGGCACGACTAGCGCTCGTTTGGGCGGCTGGAGCAAGAAGACCAGAGGTTGAAGAAGCACTATAGCCGTTGGATGGACATCGTACGGTCACTGGAGCTAGAATCGTTCATGTTGACTAAGTTGACAAAGCCCTTTGTCCGCGTCAACTTACTAGGACCACAAGTCAGCCTCCCACTATGGTGGCTTCCAGCTAGCAGGGGAGTCTTCTTTTTTGTGCGTAATAAGGAGGCACTTCCTTGCATGTGAAGATACAGCTGGGGGGTCGGAGCTATCAGCGTGGGGGGGGGGGGGACATTTTTTTGTGAAATACAAAGGCCCTTCTGGTGGGTCCCTGCTGTATGGTGGAGGAATACATTTTTTTACGCGTAATAAGGTTGCACTTCCTTGCTTCGGCTATGGACCTAGCTGTCGGCCTCTCCACATACAGTACACTTCTGATGGAAGTTGTTCCTTGACCACATTAACCATGCCACACCGAGAGCACCAAGCCGATGGACGACGGTGAGGCCTAGGAAGGGGATGACGCGGAGCGGGGGAAGACATGGTAGTGGATGCCCACGCGAAGAGGAGTACGAGGGTTCACTGGTTAGGCCACGGTGTGAGGCTTCTATCACCACAGAATAATAGGGGGTGTGGTGAGGGCTTGGCCTGCGGTGGAAGTAGTAGGGGGCGGTGAGACCTTCGCGGCAGCATAGCTAGCCACGGCAGGCAGGAGCAGGCTGCACGACCGGCGCTGGTTTGGGCGGCTGGAGCAAGAAGACTAGAGGTTGAAGAAGCACTACGGCCATTGGATGGACATCATACAGTCACTCGAACTATAATCGTTCATATTGACTAAGTTGACAAAGCCCCCTGTCGGTGTCAAAACCGGCGGATCTCGGGTAGGGGGTCCCGAACTATGCGTCTAGGCGGATGGTAACATGAGACAAGGGACACGATGTTTTTACCCAGGTTCGGGAACTCTAGGTGGAGGTAAAACCCTACTCCTGCTTGATTAATATTGATGATATGGGTAGTACAAGAGTAGATCTACCACGAGATCAAGGAGGCTAAACCCTAGAAGCTAGCCTATGGTATGATTGTTGTTCGTCCTACGGACTAAAACCCTCCGGTTTATATAGACATCGGAGAGGGTTAGGGTTACACAGAGTCGGTTACAATAGTAGGAGATCTACATATCCGTATCGCCAAGCTTGCCTTCCACGCCAAGGAAAGTCCCATCCAGACACGGGACGAAGTCTTCAATCTTGTATCTTCATAGTCTTGGAGTCCGGCCAACGGTGATAGTTCGGCTATCCGGACACCCCCTAATCCAGGACTCCCTCAGTAGCCCCTGAACCAGGCTTCAATGACGACGAGTCCGGCGCGCGTATTGTCTTCGACATTGCAAGGCGGGTTCCTCCTCCGAATACTTCATAGAAGATTTTGAACACCAGGATAGTGTCCGACTCTGCAGAGTAAGTTCCACATACCACTGTAGAGAGAATAATCTTTACACAAATTTAATCTGCTGACGTATTTTGCGGCATGACGTCACATCACGGCCAAGCCTTTACTGGAATTTTTACTGTCCCACCTCAGCGCATTTAGCGAGACGGTTTCCTTGGCACGTCTTGTCAAAGTGGAGATCGTGCCCCCTTATTCTAGGATTCTCATCAATACGGGCGTGGGTAACCCAGTCGTGCCCGTTGGCGCACCCCCCCTATCGAAGGCGGGTCCCGAACGGTCACGGGGAGGGCTCTTGGTATCCAACCTCTTTATAACGAGACCAAGGCCCACTTCTTTTTTTTCAATCTCAATCGAATCCGCCCCTCGCCTCGAGTTCCAACACCCAATGCTCTAGATTCAGGCGCTTCAGACCTCCGAGGATGTCCGGCTCTGACCTGCAAGGCCGGTGGATGCCTTCCTCCGTCACAGAGGAAGACGTGCTAAAGCTGAGAGACGCCCGGTATCTGACCGGCGAAATTGTGCATAGGCTGCCTGCCCAAGGGCAGGTTACTCCCACTCCCAAGCCTGGCGAGAGGGTGGTGTTCATGTCTCACTTCCTTCGGGGGTTAGGCTTCCCGATGGACCCCTTTGTGAGGGGGCTCATGTTTTATTATAGGATGGAATTTCATGATTTGGATCCGGAGTCTATCCTCCACATCTCATCGTTTATTGTCGTATGTGAAGCCTTCCTCCGCATTACCCCTCACTTCGGGTTGTGGCTCAAGACCTTCAAAGTGGAACCGAAGATGATCAGGGGGCAGCTGGCAGAGTGTGGAGGGGCTGTCATACGCAAGAATATTGACGCTCCATGGCCAGAGGGCTCTTTTCAAGAGGAGCTTGGTTTGTGGCAACAGGAGTGGTTCTACATCACCGCTCCCAGGGGTACCAGATGGGTGGTGCCACCTGCCTTTCGCTCGGGCCCTCCACAACTGCTGGTGTCATGGGTCAACAAGGGGCTTGACTGGGGGCCGTCCAAGGACGTACCACTGTTGCAGGCCGTATTCGAGACCTCCAAGAGAGGGAGATCAATCTGGCCATAGCGGTGCATGTCATGCTAATTCGGTGCCTTTTGCCCTGCAAACGTCGCCCCCTCCGCCTGTGGGAATTCAATCCGGAGGGACCGCGAGCTCTCCAACTCTTCAAGGGTGCGACCCCCGTGGAGATGTATAAACTTTTCTTCGGATGACAAGAGATGTGTCCGTACTTGACCTAGGACGTAGGTCTGAGCTGCAATCGCCCGGATACTCAAGTAAGTAGTCCTGTGGCCGGACACGCCGTCCGTATATTTATCATAAACTTGCCCTTTAAAGAGTTGTCCCTTGAACAGGAGTGGATAGCAAAAGCAAAGATAATAAGGTGTCCGGACCCCCTCCCTGAGACCACGCCGGATCCTGTGTTAACCAAGATGCTGGAGGCCGCGCCTTTGGAAGAGGGCGAAGGGGGGAATAGGAAAGCTACTGCCTCCACTAAGGAGGCTCTCGAGAATGGGGGGATCGAGAATCCCTCCCTCCAGGGGGGGAAGAGAACCGCTTCTGAAGATCCGGAGGCCAAGGCCTCAAAGCGGGGGAAGAAATCCTCACCAGAGGGTCCTGCGCCGGGAGAGGCCCCGGCCGCACTATTTCCCTAAGGAAATCAGCCCTCTAGCGAGCCGTAATTAGAAAGGGGAGTTTTGTAATAAGGGACATCCCTGTTTTTATTTCTGAAGATAAATGGAGTTTTACCTTGTAGTTTGGATCTCAGCCCTTCTCAGCAGAGCTCATCTTTGGGGGATCTTCGTCCGGAGATGATGGAGAGCGAAACGCCTCCATCTACCGCACCTTCAGGCGGGGCGGACAACCCTGAGGTGTCTTCGCGGAGGGTTTCCCCGAGTCCGGTGGGGCCGGAAGGTTCGGCACCAACTGGTGTACGGTCGGCGGAGCTGAAGGATCTGCTCGGGCGAGCGTATATCTTAGGAGATCACCGTACATTAACGGGTATGGTGATTGAAAGGATTTCATCTGCTGAGAGAAGATTGCATGAAGCCGTCAGAAGTTTGCTGGCGGGGTTTGGGGTACGCAAAAATGATATACCTTCTGACAGTTTTGCATATAGAATGCGCACTGTGTAGATAGTAGCCCCTGAGACTCGATATGTTGTCAAAGGTGATAGCATGCCGAGGATCATAATCTCAGTTGTAAGATGTTGCCCTTCCTATATAGGTGGCGGAGCGTTCGGTGGCCAGCCGGACTGATGGATTTGCCGAACTGGAGCGACAACTTGACGCTGCGGATGCGGACATCACGCTGGTCAATAAGACACTTGACGAGTCACAAGGTATGTGGCTTCTCCGCGGACACCTGGTAAGGGAGCTTGATGTCCGTGCCTTACAGTATGTATGCATAATGCAGACGGTGCCGCTGTTATGGAGGAGCTTCGGGCGGAGCTCGCCCGAGACAAGGAGCAAGCCAGAAAAAGTAATGCGGCTGCCTCGAAGGCGGCCGAAGAGCTAAAAGCTGAACAGGCTGCTCACTGCCAAAGCAGGGAGGAAATGGCCGAGATGGCCGTGAAGTTGAAGAATGCAGCCGACCGCTGCCAGCTTCTTGAAAAAGAAGATCGAGTGGTGCAAGAGGACCTTAAGAAGGCCACTGCCGAGGCCAAGGATGCTCGCTCTGCGATGAGAGCTATGAAGGAGGAGCTACGTCAGGCCGGTGATACCGCGGCTGGAAATCCCTTATTGCTGCGGAGGAAATTCGTGGATCCTAAATATGCTCAGCTGGACCGGTTGTGGAGTGTGGAGGATGCCTATCTGGACCTGGCGGCAAGTGCCACGGACGCGGCCGAACACTTCCGAGATCAACAGGATCGCAAAGTGGAAATGGTTTTTTGGTTGAAGTTCCATAATCCGGAGCACCCACTTCCCTTAACCGATCGCTTGGCCGAATGGGCGGAGCTGAATAGGTTATCCGGACTTGCCATGAAGTCTATCGTGATCCATTTGTTTCCGAAGATGCCCGAGCCGAAGAGTTATTTTGGCTTGGTGCAGCAGTTCCTTGGTGCGGTGCCACATATTAGTGCAATGAAGCGGTCAGCATGCATAGAGGGTGCGCAGATGGCTCTCGCCCATGTCAAGACATACTGGGCGGAGATGAAGGCCAGTGACATTGCATCCCAGGATTCGGACCGAAGCCGAGTACCTGTCGAGCACTACTTTGAGGAAGTCCTTCAGGGCGCTCGTTTAATAGAGACGCAGTGCTTGAAGGATATTATGTTCGAATGACATGTATGATTTGTGAAGCAATGTTTCAATAGAATATAAGTGCTTTTTATACTTCTGCGTTCAAGTAGTACAATACCTCCTGTGCGGCCGTTAATGTATATGTATATAACCTGAAAGATGGCAGTCCTTGGCTTCAACCCCCATGCACATAGTGCAGGGGTGTTTGCAAAAAAGCTCATTTTCACACTTTATCCGATGTCTTGGTCCTGTGAAGGAGGTGATAGCGTAGCAAACTAGGCAACCGGACTATAATGCTTTATCACTTTCACTTAGCCATAGGAGTTCGATGGTGGGGCTACTATATAGCTGCTGGGGGCACCGCGCTCTCCCGAATTCGGGGCGCGTATGTGCCTGGCCGGGAAACGGTCCTTCGTTAAAGCGAAGGAATTCTAAACATTCCTGTGGGTCATCGAGTGGTTGACCAGTCTCATGCTATATCATGATAGTTAGTTTTCGGCTTTCTCTACTGAGGTGCTCGCCAGGCCAAACCGGGGCACAATCGCAGTAGTTCTCCTGGTGCCGCGTTAGCCATTAAAACGGAACGTAAGGCAGAAAAACACAGGAGCCGGGCAAACCCAACATTTGACCAAAGACATGATTCAGAGCTGATGCATATAAGGCCTAACTCGAGACACCGAACACTCCCTAAGGTATTCGATCTTTATGAAAATGGGCAGAACAATGCCCTAAGCCCCTAGTGTCTAGGTTCGCGTAAAAATTTCTGACGCGGCCGATGCCAAAACACCAGCCTCCTCCTCGGTTATAGTAAGAAACCGGGGGATGTGTATCAACAAGAGACAGTAAGAAAGGTTTACACAGGGTCTTAATCTGAAAAGAATCCTTGCAACGGGCCCCTACTGCACGTCTACGCCTGTGTCTCCATTGTGCCATATCCTGGACGGGCGTAGCACGGTGTTCATCTATAAAAGAGAAGAACTTAGTTGGATAAAAGGATCCTGCAAAAAATGTATAAACAGAGTATGATTCACAAAATGAATAAAATTGAGCCATATTGTCTCTTATATGCGTGCAGCCCCTTGTAAGGGGGTACGCGGCTATGAAGCCCCTTGTTTATTTATGCCGGACTCGCCTAACCGTGTCCGGGATCTAAATGACATGTTTAGGTGCTTTGATCAACAAAGCCAAATTAGTGTGTGGTTGTCAAGGCAGTCTCACTTTCTTCCGTTTTCAAGGAGCATTCGAAGTTTCCCTTTAATGAGATGATGCCGTGTGGACCGGGCATTTTGAGTGTAAGAGATGCATAATGCGGTATTGCATTAAAGCGGGCGAAAGCTTCGCATCCCAATAGTGCTTGATAGCCGCTTTTAAATGGGGCGATGTGGAAGACTAACTTTTCGCGACGGAAGTTGTCGGATGAGCCGAACATAACATCTAGTAGTAGAGAGCCCGTACAATGGGCATATGGGCCTGGCATCACTCCTTTAAAGGAAGTGTTGCTATGGCGTATCCTGATATAGCAGGTTTAGATCACTGCCGCCGTCCATTAGGACCTGTGTTAATTGTAGTCCGTCGATCATAGGATTTAATATCAAAGCAGTCCATCCTGCGTTCCGGATACTTCCAGAGTAAACCTGATGGTCAAAAGTGATTGGTTTTGACATCCAGTGTCGGGACTCCGCTGGGGTGGACCGTGCGGCGCGTACTTTAATGGGCGCCACTCTAATTTTTCTTACTGTCACTTGAAGTGAGTTTACTATTTTGACCTTTTGTGGGAAATTCCTTTGTTTTCCGGTGCTCTGCTTGTGGGGTTCGTCATCGTCCTCACTTGCTGTGTCGAGCCCCTTGTGTTCGGCATTAAGTCGGCCGGACAGCTTGAAGACCCAACAATCTCCGTGGGTGTGGTTTGCAGGCTTCCCGGAGGTACTGTGGATTTGGCATATCTTGTCCAAGATTTTGTTTAGGTTGGATAGCTCGTCACTGTCGTCCTTGAGAGGCAGTTTTTTCTTGTTCTGCTGAGAGCTTTTGAATCCGGCATTGACTGCCGTGCTCTTTGGACCATTTCCCTTAGTCCGGCGCTGGTCCTTGCTGCGTCGTGGTTTCCCATTTCCATCCCTGACATCGGATGTACTTGGGTTGCTGGTGCTGCATCTTGCCAGCCAGCTATCCTCTCCCGCGCAAAAGCGGGTCATGAGGCTTGTTAGTGCGGCCATTGTTCTTGGCTTTTCCTGGCCAAGGTGCCTGGCGAGCCATTTGTCTCGGACGTTGTGTTTGAAAGCTGCTAAGGTTTCGGTGTCCGGACAGTCGACTATTTGGTAATTTTTGGTGAGGAACCTGTGTCGGTGTACAAAAAGAGGGGTACACTTTTTGTACCCCTATAACTGTGCACGGGCAGTCCGAGCCATGGACTCCACCGCACCGAGCAAGGCGAGGGAGGTGAGCCAAGGTAAGGCCGAAGCTCGAAAGGAGCAGAACGAAGCCAAGACCAAGACCACAAAGAGCAAAGGGGACGAAGCGGACTCCCCCGGCAAGATCCTTGCCGGGGGGCGGTTTTAGCAAGCCCGGCAAGACCCTTGCCGTGGCAGCTCGCCCCACACCTACGGAGCGAATCACCCTTGAGTCCACTGCCCCCATAGGGCAAGGATTCGGGAGACATCCCCGTGGTGGCATGCAGATCTTTGTGAAGACATTCGAGATCAGATACACACTATAGAAGATGACGACCCTTGGCGGGATCCCAGCCAAGGAGGACCACAAGACCCCCGGCAGGAGCCTTGCCGGGGATGATAGCAGGCGCCACGGCAAGACCCTTGCCGGGGCTACGGCGAGGCCCTTGCCAAGGACACCTGTAGGGCCACCGTCAGGCCCACGCCAATTCCGAACCATCCACCCCTGTTCGCATGCGGCTGCTGACCCAACCAGTTGGGCAAGCACCTGCGTGGCGGCAAGCAGATCTTCGTGGAGACCCACTGTTGTGCCACCTCAGCTGCCTGTCTGCCTACATGGCACCACAAGCACCACTGGCCCGGGCGCGTGTCGACAAGAAAGGGAGCAGTGACGGACGAGACTGGGCTCTCCCCCATCCCCGATAAAGCAAGGGCACCTAAGCAAGACGCATTAAATGCGCCTTGTCATGTAATGCGAGGGACAAACTCGTATCACTATGCCCTTTCCACCACCTGTGTGCCACTGTGGCGGCCCCTTTCCCTATAAAAGGAGGCCCAGGGCGACCAGGGGGGGTTCGGCTTTTTGGAGCTCTTCACGCCCCATTGCTAGTTCAAGAAGACAGATAAACAAATCACCAAAGCAGGAGTAGGGTTTTACGCATCCTCGCGGCCCGAACTTGGATAAAGAATCCGTGTGCTACCTGTTTTATCCGCCCTTCTCACAACCCCGCGCCTCGCAACCATAGTAGGGATTCTCGTGATCCCATAGGTGTCGTCCTCGCACCTACATCTTTGGCGCGCCAGGTAGGGGGGAGCAGTTGTGAGAATCAGCTCTAGCAGTTAGTTCGATGCTTCTTCATCGTCATGGCACCCAAGAAGAAGACGACGGCAGCGGTTGGACCGTCGGGAGCCGGGCATTCCGTCCCGAAGCGGGCGAGCAGCGGACCGGTTGTAGAAAGGACCCGGGGCGCCGTTCGCGAACACCAACACCGTCCCAGCAGCCGAAGTTTGGGAGGCGGCGATGTTCGTGCGCCTGGTAACGGGCAGCACGCCGCCAAATCCAAAGGCGGAGCAAGGCCCTCCACGGGTGGCGCGGGGCCTTCCAGGATCGCCGCCACCCCGCCCGAAGGCGACGCGAGGGCTTCCAAGACTCCCACATTGATACCGACGGCGCGCTCTTCTCAAGCGGCGCCGCGACGAATGACGTAATCACGCCGAGGACCCTGGGTATCACCGCGGAAAGAGCCCCGAGCGCCACTCCCGGGATTTAGAAGACCTGCCCGCTCGCCAAGGCGCTGGTGAAGATGGCATGCGACCGGGGGGTCATGATAGAACCCCTTCTGACATAGTCAGAAGTCGAGGCGCGTCGCAATCCATGCAGGTTTCGCTGCCACCAACACCAGCAGAAGCCCTGGCACGCGCGCAGTTGCTCCTCGATTTCCCTCCCATTACGGGGAAACTCGACGAATGGAGAGCCACTATCCGAAGTCTTGTTGCGGATGCCAACAAAGATGAACCGAGCCCGGTGGAGCCCCCGGGTCGACGCTCCGACGGAGTCCCACGCACCAGTGGCAGAAGGGCCGGCGGCGCCACGGCCACGGTGCACTCGCCTCCTCCTCGCCTGGTACCTCGGACGCCGGCTCGTCGTGACGTCACGGGCGACGAGATCTCCGTAGCATCATCCGACCCGCAGGCCCATTGTGACCAGCGCCAAGTTCTTCGGGAACGAGAACATGAAGACGCTCGAACCATTATCGAGCGTCGGTGTGAGGCGCGCCACCAATCAGACAGGCGAGCAGGGCCTGCTGTGAGGCACCCAGCACCGGGGAGCCCTGGAGGCCTACCTTATGAGGTAGGCTGTCCGGCTTTTACCCGTGAGCTGCGGCAGTTCCAGTGGCCCACTCACCGCACCTTCAAACCTGACGTGGGCGAGAAGTACAGTGGCAAGACCCATCCATCCGAGTTCCTCGGCGTCTACACCATCGCGATGCAAGCTGCCGGAGCCGGCGACGATAAGGTGCTTACGAATTACTTTTCATTGGCTCTTAAACCCAATGCCATGTCATGGTTGATGCACTTGCCAGTAGACTCTATTTCCTGCTGGTCGGATTTGTGCCATGAATTCGTGGGCGCCTTTACTGGAGGCCACCAAGCCCATCGCCAGGAAAGCGACCTGCACGTCATTCCCCAGAAGGAAGGCGAGAGTCTCCGTAAGTATATTCAGAGGTTCAGCCGGGTACAGTACAATATCCCTGATGTTCACCCTGCCGCCATCATCAGCGTGTTCCACCAGAACGTGCGTAACCGCAAGATGCGCGAAGAGCTGGCAATGAACAAGGTGAGGGATGTGGAAGAACTCTATGTTCTTGCCGACAAATGTGCCCGAGCCGAAGAGGGAAGGAAGTACCCCGGTGAAGATGCCGGCGTGAAAACCGACTCTTCAGATGAGGATATGGCTACCCCGCCGAAGAAAGGCCGGCTCCACCAAGAAGACCAAGGCAGGTGACCCCGACAAGGAGGTTGCCGGGTGCGTCGCATGCCAGGCCTTGGCGGCTACCGAGAAGCCGGGAAACTCCGACAAGCGATACTGCAAGATCCATCACACCAAGGGCCATGCTCTCCAGGACTGCCGACAGGTCGAGCTCCTCGCTAAAAAGCAGAGGGCTAAGTATGAGAGGCGGGACAAGGAGAAGGGCCCAGATGGTGCTGAGGGGTCCGGCAATAAGCGTGACGGCCAGGCGGGCCGTCGCGGCAAGGATAAGCAACAGGAGAGGCCCACCCGAGGTCGTGATAGAAAGCCAGAAGACGACGATCATGAAGAGGACGACGAATCCGGTGACCAAGAGTTTCAGAAAGCTATAGAGGCCATGTGCATCGACGGCGGCGCCTCGCTGCATACTTCTCACCTCCGGTTTAAACAGTGGGTGCGAGAGATTATAGCAGTGGAGCAGTCGTTTGATGCCCAAAGGCCACTGAAGTGGTCCAGCACACCTATCATTTTCGACACTGAGGACCACCCTGATTGCACTACTACGGTCGGGTGCTTGCCATTGTTGGTTTCACCAACGATACGTAGCCTCAAGGTGACGAAGATGCTAGTCGATGGTGGGGCCGGTCTGAACTTGATCTTGCCTGCCGTGATCGAGAAACTGCAGATTCCTGATGGAGACCTCGAAGAGACGGGCACATTTCAGGGGGTCAACCCGGGAAGAAGCCAACCCAAGGGAAAGGTCACGCTGCCCGTGACTTTTGGAAGCGACATGAACTTCAGGATGGAGATGATTGTGTTTGATGTTGCCAGGATCCCCTTGCCCTACAACGGGATCCTCGGTCGCCCAGCGCTGGCCAAGTTCATGGCGGCATCACACTACGCCTGCAACACCCTGAAGATGCCTAGGCCTATGATGATCATCACCATCCCCTCCGACAAGAAAGACGCGTTGGTTTGCGCTGACCAACTATACCAGCAAGCGGTTGCAGCAGCTGCCACCACTAGGGCACCTGCTCCTGCCACCGGGACCCCGGGAGGGAAGAAGAAGAAGAAGACCGGTGAGACCTTGGACACCCACTCCGGCAAGTGCACCTCTTCGGAGAGTGGCACTACCGTCGAGGACGTGCCAGAGAACTCTACCGGCGGGAACAAGAAGCCCAGGGCCGTACCATCAGGAACCAAGAAGGTCTCTGTCAATGAGGACGACACGGGAGGAACTTTTACTATAAGCTCCGCCCTTGGCGGCAAACAGGAAGATGCGCTCGTCACCTTCCTGCGGGCGAATGTCGATGAGTTTGCATGGCTAGCTTCCGACATCCCCGGTGTTCCCAGGGAGGTGATTGAGCACCACCTTGCTATCTGCCATCATGCGCGGCCCGTCAAGCAGAAGGTCAGAAAGCAAGCTTTGGAACGACAAGAGTTCATTACCGAAGAGATCCGGAAACTGGAAGCAGCAGATTTGGTAAGGGGAGTGCTCCATCCAACGTGGTTGGCCAATCCGGTCGTGGTGCGCAAGGCGAATGGGAAGTGGAGACTGTGTATTGATTACACAGATATCAATAAGGCTTGCCCTAAGGACCCCTTCCCGTTGCCGCGCATCGACCAGATTGTTGACTTCACGGCTGGGTGTGATCAGCTGTCATTCCTCGATGCCTACTCCGGCTACCACCAGAACTTCATGACAAGAGAATACGAAGAGAAAACAACATTCATCACCCCATGTGGTACGTATTGTTTCATGCGGATGCCTTTTGGGTTGAAGAGTGCTGGCTCGACGTTTGCGAGGGCGGTCCAGATTGGTTTTGAACCCCAACTCCATAGAAATATGGAGGCTTACATGGATGACATAGTGGTCAAAACCAAGGACAGAGCAACCCTCATACCATATTTGCAAGAAACATTTGAAAACTGCGCAAGATCAATCTCATGCTGAATCCTGAGAAGTGCATCTTTGGCGTCCCGTCCGGCAAGCTTCTCGGGTTCTTGGTGTCACAACGTGGGATAGAGGCCATCCCGGACAAAATCAAAGCTATAGAACAGATTGAAGCACCCAAGCGAATCAAGGATGTGCGTCGGCTTGCTGGTTGCGTCGCCGCGATGGGCAGGTTCATTTCCAAGTCTGCCGAGCGCGCCCTTCCCTTTTTCAAGATCCTGAAAAAGGCGGGCCCCATGGAGTGGACGCCAGAAGCCGAAGCAGCATTGCAAGATTTGAAGAAGTACCTCTCCTCCACGCCAATACTAGTCGCACCCAGGCCACAGGAGTCGTTGCTGCTATACCTGGCGGCGACAGACCAGGTGGTCAGCGCCGCGCTGGTGGCACAGAGAGAGGTTAACAACAAGGATATGGCAGCGGCAGAGCCCGACACCACCAATGTAGAGATGACGCAGCCAGTTGACGTGCCTCCGAAGAAGAAAATGGTGCAGCACCCGGTCTACTTCGTTAGTTCCCTCCTGCAGGGGGCTAGGTCGAGGTACTCCAGCATGCAGAAATTGCTCTTCGGCCTTCTTATGGCCTCGAGGAAGCTGCGCCACTACTTCTAGGCACACGAAATCACTGTTGTCACTCGCTTCCCTCTGCAGCGGATATTGCACAATTCGGATGCGACGGGAAGGATTGTGGAATGGGCACTGGAGCTGTCCAGCTTCGGTCTCAAGTTTGAAAGTACCTCGACAATTCAGAGTCGAGTCCTAGCAGAGTTCATTGCAGAATGGACCGCAACGCCTGACGAAGAAGCTCAAGAGACTGCTCTCCCCGGCAAAGGGGCGAGTTGTGATTGGATCATGTACTTTGATGGAGCTTTCTCCTTACAAGGCGCCGGGGCTGGCGTACTGCTTGTATCGCCCACTGGAGAGCACCTCAAGTACGTGGTCCAGATGCACTTCCCCAAGGAGGTGTCAACCAACAATACAGCAGAGTACGAAGGGCTGCTTGCTGGTCTTAGAATCGCGGCGGGCCTCGAAATCAAGAAACTCATCGTCAGGGGGGACTCGCAGCTTGTCGTCAAGCAAATCAACATGGATTACTAGAGCCCATTGATGAAGGCCTACGTCGATGAAGTGAGAAAGCTGGAAGAGCGTTTCGACGGTATACGTGCTGAACACGTTCCCCGAGTGGAGAACGATATCGCCGATTACCTGTCCAAACGCGCTGCCCTCAAGCTACCTGTGGAACCAGGTACCTTTGTGCTTCAGCTAACTCAGCCATCCGTTGATCCATCAACAGAGCAGAATAAGAGGAGGAAATCAGGGCCCGACAAGTACTTCCCCATCGAGCTCCCCAGAGCAGCCGGCAAGGATGTTGCCGAGGGTACTGAGCCCGCCACGGGACGACTGGCTCCGGCAGAGCGTCAAGCTCTCGCCGTCGAGACAGCTGTTCCTATAGCGGAGGAGATGCCTTTAGCCCTCGCCGTCAAGCCCCAGGCTCCAGCATGGGCACAACATATTGTCCATTTCCTCCAAACAGGGGAACTTCCTGAGGAGCAGGAAGAAGCAGAGAAAGTAGCCCGTCGCTCTACCATGTACCAGTTCGTCGATGACGTCCTGTACAGAAAGAGGCCGAACGGTGTGAAATTGAAGTGTATCCCTCGAGATGAAGGACTGGAGCTGTTGGCAGAGATACACGGAGGCACCTGTGGATCCCACATTGGGTCAAGGGCCCTTGCCGGCAAGGCATTCTGAAAAGGTTTCTTCTGGCCCACCGCCCTCCAGGATGCAACGACACTCATCACCAGGTGTGAAGCGTGTCAGTTCCATTCAAAGAAGCTTCATCAGCCAGCCCAAGCCCTTCAAACCATTCCTCTCTCCTAGCCCTTCTTGGTCTGGGGGCTCAACATACTGGGCCCTCTCCCCCGCGCTGTCGGGGGCTTTGAGTACTTGTATGTTGCAATCGACAAGTTCACAAAGTGGCCAGAGGTGGAGGCAGTAAGGAAGGTCTCAGCCCAGTCAGCCGTCAAGTTCTTCAAGGGACTGGTGTGCCGTTTTTGCGTACCTAACAGGGTTATCACCGACAACAGCACCCAGTTCACAAGCCGCACCTTCATGCAATATATCCAAGACCTCAGCAGCAGAATCTGTTTTGCTTCCGTCGCTCACCCACGAAGCAATGGTCAAGCTGAGAGGGCAAATGCTGAAGTACTGCGAGGCTTGAAGACCAAGACCTTTGACAGGCTGCATAAGAATGGAAGGCACTGGATTGATGAGTTGCCAATGGTTCTTTGGTCGATCAGAACAACGCCAAATCAAGCCACCGGCCAGACACCTTTTGCCCTGGTATACGGGGCAGGAGCAGTTCTCCCCACTGAACTCATATACAGGTCACCTCGAGTGCTCGCTTATAACGAGCTTGAGCAAGAGCAACTGCGGCAAGATGACGCGGTGCTCCTTGAGGAAGATCGTCTTTGGGCGGCTGTAAGAGCAGCATGCTACCAGCAAGCCTTGCGCCGCTACCATAGCCGCAAGGTTCATGCCCGGAGCCTTGAGGAAGGCGACCTTGTCCTTCGGCGCGTTCAATCGGCCAAGAATTCCAACAAGTTGACGCCAAAGTGGGAAGGCCCTTATCGGGTAATACGATTCACCAGGCCTGGCGCAGTCCGCCTGGGGACTAAAGATGCTGTTCCGGTGAGTAACTCCTGGAACATTGAGCATCTTCGCAAGTTTTACCCGTGAGGCGCGGCTTGCCGGGCCCCCCGGCAAGCCACCTTTTGTACAAGCATTGCGGATGATGCATGTAACCCTTTGTACAAAGCCAGGCGCAGACCCTGAGCATAAATAAATGAAGCACTGACGCCCTAAGTTATAGCATGCATGCTAGGTCAAGTCTCGTCCTTGGTTTGGGTTGATAGTGCTTAGCAGCGACTAACCCCTAGCTTAGAGGTCGGGTGTGCGTCTCTTTGACGATCTTTTGTCTTCTTTTGGTTCGCAGGACTCACGGATATCCTTGTCGGATCACTTGGGGACGAGAAAGGAAAGAGGAACAGACTGGCATCTAAACCCCGGCAAGCCAGTGTTGCCGGGGGCTGCGAGTACAAAGATTTGCCCATGGCAAACCAGAGTTGCCGGGGGCTACAACTTCAGATAAGTTTTTCATCCCTTATCATGCGTTCCCCCATGGACTGAGGGATGTGAAACCTCGTTTTTTCCAAAGCTACCGTGCTCCCTTAAAAACTCTAGGCCCTAGGGCTTGTTCCTGGGGCCAGGTTTGGTCGTAGTCGCGGCAGCAAAAGAATGAAACGAGGAGCCTGAACCCACCTCATCCATGCCTCCGCCAAAAGCGTGAGAAAGGATGAGCGAAGTGGGAAGACGGCAGGGCCTGTTGCCTGGCAAGGAAATGTTTATCTTAAGGATATCAAGGATTTATTCCTCATCGTGGGTTCTACCAGCAAACAAATGACCCGGCAAGCATCCCCTTTTTCATTAAAAACATTCCACTCAGGTATGGCCCATAGGGAATGAAAAAATGAATAGTGGGGATTACAAGTTTTAAAATCAGCTAGATCCTAAAGGCTTACAAAATAAAAAGAGATAAGGTGCCCATAATCCCTTTCTTGTCCCTCTCCTCAGGAGGAAGGTCAAAGAGGCGAAAAGGGCAAGAGGGAGCACCTAAGCGAACTACGGGTGGCAGGAGGGACCAAGAGAACATCTCGGTGACCGTCCGAAGGCTAGATGGTAATGGCGGCGCCGGAAGTAGAGCTCGAAGACGAGGCGGCAGTACGTCAGCACGCGTCGAAGGCATGAGTGCCCGCGTACTCCGATTTGAAGGCCTTGCCGCCCGCCCTCTTCCTCTTCCACAGCCTCCCAACGCCAGCCGCCCAAGGAGACGACCCCGAGAAGTTCAGGAAGCCGGCAACACGGATGATGGGATCGCCGGTGCCGCGCGGAGCGACGCCCGACACCTAGTCGGACCCGTCATCCTGCCACCCGCTACCCTCGTCGTCGCTGCCGCTGTCCTCCTCATCACTCCCACCCGAGGAAGAATCTTCTCTATCAGAAGAGCTCTCCATGCAGCACCTCGCCCGAGTCCCGAAGCACCCGAAGACCTTGACGGAGAGGAGGCCGCCCTCCATCAGCTTGAAATGGAGGGTAAGCCCCGCCGTCAAGTGATGAAGATGAGCGAACGTCTTCCACCCTCGGCCAAGATACATCACGTGAGGGGCTGGGAAGTCGACGCAAGCTCGCGTACCGCTGATCCAACAGCCCCTCATATGCAACTGCAAGGACTCTGGCGGATCCAACTCCATCTCGCTCGCGAATTGGGTCGGGAGACGCAAACGACGGCGAGGCGACCGGCGCAGCCTGACGAAGAACTCGCAAGGGTCATCTCCGACATGGCCCTCCACGGAGGGAGGAACTACTGGCGGAGGAGGGACCGGCACGCCGCCCCGTTCTCCCCTTCCCTGAGCACCTCGACCTCATCCGCGGCCTCGCCCCCTCCCCCTTCCCCTCGCGGCTGGCTGTGCCACCGCGGGTAAAGGGGAAGGGAGGGTGTGTTGTCGAGCAGCGACTCTCGCCGCCACCATTGAAGAGCCAGGATCCCCTCTCTCCATGACGGACAGGGGGGGAGCGGAAGGGCAGAAGCTGAAGAAAGAAGAAGATGGAAGAGTGCGGGACTCCATTTCCCCCCCGGCTCTTTATAAAGAGCCAAGATGGGGGCTCAGCCGCCCCACTCAGCCAATCGAGACACGGAGGGCGCAGGGAACTGGGACCAACTCACTGCCCCGGACTGCAACGGACCGGTTCCCCGCCTCCACCGTTCGCCACCCTGAGCGCGTGAGAACCACGTGGCGGGCATGCGGGACCGAGGTGACGGGTGAGGTGACCTCTCCCCACCCCATGATCAGTAAATGGCCCGAGCCTCCACGCCTCCCTCCGTTTATGGGGAAGGTGCGGACCGCCCCCTTTTACTGCAACGTGATGCATGCGCGCAGAGCTCAGCCCCACGCATGCCGCCCATGTCATGCACGCCTCCCCATGCCGAGCTGCACGCGGGAGGTGTGGGAAGCGCAGCACGCGGAGGAACTTACCACGATAAAAACTACCCCGCCTGCCCGCGCACCGTTTTTGGGCGTAGCCCAACGACGCAATTACGCTTACGTGTGGCCCACTTTTTGTACCCCTATAACTGTGCACGGGAAGTCCGAGCCACGGACTCCACCGCACCGAGCAAGGCGAGGGAGGTGAGCCAAGGTAAGGCCGAAGCTTGAAAGGAGCAGAACGACGCCAAGACCAAGACCACAAAGAGCAAAGGGGACGAAGCGGACTCCCCTGGCAAGATCCTTGCTGGGGTGGTTTTAGCAAGCCCGGCAAGACCCTTGCCGTGGCAGCTCACCCCACACATACGGAGCGAATCACCCTTGAGTCCACTGCCCCCATGGGGCAAGGATTCGGGAGACATCCCCGTGGTGGCATGCAGATCTTTGTGAAGACATTCAAGATCAGATATACACTATAGAAGATGACGACCCTTGGCGGGATCCCAGCCAAGGAGGACCACAAGACCCCCAGCAGAAGCCTTGCCAGAGATGATAGCAGGCGCCACGGCAAGACCCTTGACGGGGCCCCGGCAAGACCCTTGCCGGGGCTACGGCGAGGCCCTTGCCGAGGACACCCATAGGGCCACCATCAGGCCCACGCCAATTCCGAACCATCCACCGCCGTTCGCATGCGGCTGCTGACCCAACTAGTTGGGCAAGCACCTGCGTGGCGGCAAGCAGATCTTCGTGGAGACCCACCGCTGTGCCACCTCAGCTACCTGCCTGCCTACATGGCACCACAGGCACCGCTGGCCAGGGCGCATGTCAACACGAAAGGGAGCGGCGACGGACGAGACTAGGCTCTCCCCCGTCCCCAATAAAGCAAGGACACCTAAGCAAGATGCATTAAATGCGCCTTGTCATGTAATGCGAGGGATAAAATCGTATCACTATGCCCTTTCCACCTCCTGTGTGCCACTGTGGCGGCCCCTTTCCCTATAAAAGGAAGCCCAGGGCGACCAGGGGGGATTCGGCTTTTTGGAGCTCTTCACGCCCCATTGCTAGTTCAAGAAGACAGATAAACAAATCACCAAAGCAGGAGTAGGGTTTTACGCATCCTCGCGGCCCGAACCTGGACAAAGAATCCGTGTGCTACCTGTTTGATCCGCCCTTCTCACAACCCCGCGCCTCGCAACCGTAGTAGGGATTCTCGTGATCCCATAGGTGTCGTCCTCGCACCGACAACCTGTTCTAGAATTTGCGGGCTGACTCTCCGGATTGTTGAGTTATGTGACTTAAATCATCTGCATCCGGAGGGCGGACATAAGTCCCTTGAAATTTTTTCCCTAAAAGCATCCTCGAGCTCTTCCCAACTTCCAATGGTATTTTCTGGGAGGCTTTTAAGCCAGTGCCATGCTGGCCCTTTGAGCTTGAGGGGTAGATATTTTAGGTCGTGGAGATCGTCTTCACTAGCCATGTGTATGCGGAGGATGTAATCCTCTATCCAGACTCCTGGGTCTGTTGTTCCGTCGTATGCCTCTATGTTAATTGGTTTAAATCCCGCTCGGAATTCATGATCCAGCACCTCATCGGTGAAACATAGGAGGTGTGCGGCTCCCCTGTATTTGGGTGTGCCGTGATGTTCGGATATTTGGCGTGTTGCATTGCTTAAAAGATCTTGCTTTCTTGGCCCGTAGATGGATCTAACTGGGCCATCCTTTTGATGCGAATCCTTATGTGGTTCGCGTGCCGGATTGTGTGCGGCACCGCTTGCCGCTCTATGCTTGTCATGTGGTCGTCCATCCGACCGGGCGGCCTCTTTGTTATTTTGTTGCGGGGGCTCTAAGGCCTCCTCATCGAATTCGGGCAGTATTTTGCGCTTCGGGTAGCTCTTTGTTTGGCGACTGTCGCCGTATTTGTCTGCGGTGTTGAGTACTTTGCTCCATCTGATTCTGAGTGCATCTTCCACTGTTTTGAGCTTCCGCTTCTGCTTTTTCAGGCTACACGAAGTGGCGACGAGCCTTTTGTGGAGGTTCTTCTGATCCAAAAACTTGTCCGGTGTGAGATCGTCTGGACTGTTATCTTTGCCGGGGACGGGCTGCTGATCCAAGTTATCCTGTTCGGATGGTTGCTCGAGGGCATGTTCGTCGTCCACCGATTCTCCCTGCTCTATGGCTGGGTCTGTATGGGTGCTGTCGTTGTCGAGGCGGGAATTTGGGCGGCGCTTACGTCACCGTTTTGACTGTTTTTCGAGGGAATTATACTTCGCAGCGTCCTGTTGTTCCTCGTTATTGCTTCCTTTAGGTGTATCCACCATATATACATCGTGAGTTGAGGTGGCCTTCCAGTGCCCTGTAAGCGCTGGTTCTTGGTCGTCTCCGGAATCGTCGTCCATACCGTCGATGTCTTCGGAGTCGAAGTCTAGCATGTCAGTTAAGTCATCGACAGTGGCTACAAAGTGGGTGGTGGGTGGGATTTGAATTTATTCATCGTCCGCATCCCAACCATCCTGACCATAATCCGGCCAGGGCTCTCCTGATTAAGAGAGATACTTTAGTGAATTCAGGATTTCGCCAAAAGGCGAGTGCCGAAAGATGTCCGCAGCGGTCAACTCCATGATTGGCGCCCAATCGGATTCGATTTGCAGGGGCGCGAAAGGTCCGGGGTCCGGAGAGGAGTCCGACACCTAGGGGTCACTAGCTTCACATGGGATAGGGTCGGTATTCGGCTCTATCGCCGTAGAGGTAGCAGCCCCCGAGGCGGTGTCTAGCCACCCATCCTCGATCGGCGCAGTCAGCTCCGAGCTAAGGGTCGGAGCGGACTCTTGTGCGGCTTGCAGGGCACTGTCCGGCAGCAGAGCTATATCATGCCCATCGTGACAGTGGGCGCGCTCGGCTGTGGCTCGAATCCGTCGAAGATCAAGTCTCCACGGATGTCAGCCGTATAGTTCAAATTTCCAAATCTCACCTGATGGCCAGGGGCGTAGCTTTCGATCTGCTCCAGATGGCCAAGTGAATTGGCCCACAGTGCAAAGCCGCCGAATACGAAGGTCTGTCCGCGGAGAAAAGTCTCACCCTGGACCGCGTCATTGTTGAT
Organism: Triticum aestivum; assembly: GCF_018294505.1. Lineage (NCBI taxonomy): Eukaryota > Viridiplantae > Streptophyta > Magnoliopsida > Poales > Poaceae > Triticum > Triticum aestivum. Next base: position 553,522,137 of record NC_057813.1, read on the forward strand.
GATCGAAGGAGCCATCGGGCCTAAAGGTGACGACACAGAGGAACTCCCAATGAAAGCACCAATGTCGGTGTCAAAACCGGCGGATCTCGGGTAGGGGGTCCCGAACTGTGCATCTAGGCGGATGGTAACAGGAGACAAGGGACACGATGTTTTTACCCAGGTTCAGGCCCTCTCGGTGGAGGTAAAACCCTACTCCTGCTTGATTAATATTGATGATATGGGTAGTACAAGAGTAGATCTACCACGAGATCAAGGAGGCTAAACCCTAGAAGCTAGCCTATGGTATGATTGTTGTTCGTCCTACGAACTAAAACCCTCCGGTTTATATAGACACCGGAGAGGGTTAGGGTTACACAGAGTCGGTTATAATAGTAGGAGATCTACATATCCGTATCGCCAAGCTTGCCTTCCACACCAAGGGAAGTCCCATCTGGACACGGGATGAAGTCTTCAATCTTGTATCTTCATAGTCTTGGAGTCCGACCAACGGTGATAGTTCAGCTATCCAGACACCCCCTAATCCAGGACTCCCTCACCCCCCATCCGCGTCAACTCATTAGGCCCACAAGTCCGCCTCCGAACCGGTGCGCCCAAGATGTCAGTGCGAGGAATCATTTTTTGCATAATAAGGAGGCAGTTGATTATGTGCGGCCAGGCCAGTGGAGGGAGTAGGGTGGGCCGGTGAAGCCTACGTCGCACCACAGCAGGCCATAGGCAGTCCCGCCGATGCTGGTTTAGGCGCGGATGGATTAGGAAGATCAGAGATTGAGGAAGCACGTCGGCCGTTGGATGGATATCCAATAGTCACTTCTGCTAGAATCGTGTGTTTACTAACAAGTCCTTGCATAAACAAGTCAGCCTCGAAATATATGGCGTGTACAACCCATTTGCTATTATTTTTTAAACTTTTACTCATTTGCTAATTCATATGGAATTTATTGCAGCCCATTTTCCATTTTTAGAATTGATGCCCATTTTCTGGTCAGTGAATGTGCAAATTGAAATAAAAATGTGCAAATTTTTAAAAATTCAAATGTTTTTGCTGGGGAACAAAATATTCTTAATCCAAAAATTAGTAGCCATACTAAAACAATTTAAAAATAAATTAGTACTATGTCATGTTAAAATCCAATTAGATATAAAATATCAATGAAGAACAAAAACAAAAAAAGAAACTAATTGCCCATTTGCTATAATTGTTTTGGAATTTGCAACCCCTTTGATATTACTTTTAAGATACACTGACCATACTCTTTGGCCAGGCCGGAATGCATCCCTCCTCGTCTTGAAAGATTTGCAGCCCAATAAGTCGGAGAAAACAAATAGGCCTAGCTTGGGTATTCTTCAAAAGAAACAGTGGGCTACCTATTTTCCCAAAGAAGAAACTACTCGGCTAGTCATGTTGTTAGCTGGGCCACAAAGACTGCACAACCCAGTTTATAGCCTGCTCCTCCAAACAAATCCTCAAAAATTTTTTTGCAATTCTGTCGTTAGTTGACTATACATTGAAAATGATGTGGTCCCAGATATCAGCAGGGTGGATTAGAGCAAAAAAATGAGGGTTGCATCTGAGAAGTAAAAGAGGCGCTTGCTTGTGTTTGGGAGTGGACCTGGTGGGTCCATACTATCATACTCACAACTACAGTCCCCTCCCGATTCACTATGTTGACAGGGTCGGACGGCGGCGCTGTGGTGAGCGCACCAAGGCGGAGGATAAAGTGTTGTCGCCAATGTGTTGGGCTGGGTTGGACATTCTTATCGAAAAATAGAAATGGACCGAAACTATTTACGATGTTGACTTTGATTTGCATGGGTCTGCTGGTTGCAGGAAGAAAATGGGGGAGAAAGAAGACTGGTCGCTATCTTTGCCTAAGAATAATATCGACTGAATGTAACGACACTATCATAGGAAATAATATCCTCCTCTTAAAATTTGACTTCTCAAATCGTGAATTTAAAGAACTCATGCATGAGAATTTAGCTTTATTTATATATTCTTTTATTTATGTTTAGGGGACCATGAGCATGTACCTGGGATAGATTCATGTGAGAGCCTTCCTTCCAGTTAATTATGGGCTCCTCTATTGGTCCTTCATCAGTGGGTTGTATGTTATTGACAAGCGGAAAATGTGTTCCATACCAAAAATACTATGCTCTACGTACGGTATGGGGCACTAAAGGATCGGACCATGCAACAACTTCCAAAACATTGTGTTTGTCATTCTAACAACGCATTTATTCAACCAACAAACGAAATATACTAGTGGTTGTACATTGAAAACAGCATCTGCAGCAACCAATGATGGGGGTGCAACAGAAGTAGTAAGCAGGCCCGAAGAGTAAAGACGCAGCTCTCTCTTCCAAACCAAACATCAGCCATCATTACAAAAGGGCTACCAAAAAAGAACAACTGTATGCATCAAACTAAATAAAGATCCTACTACACAAGTGTACGCATCTAACTAACTGTCTCAGTTAGATGTTACTATTTATGAAGCTATGGAGATTGGATCACGGCTTACCGAAGTGACCTGTCAGATAGGCGAGACCGCGGTTGAAGAACGCAATTAGCTTGAAGTATTTATAATTCGCAGATCTTGTGGGCACTTGGCAGATTACAACCTTGAGAAAATCAAACTTGGTATCAGGTTGGCTATTGTAAGATTCTGAGTATTCTGGGTCGTGGTGCCAAAGCAGTGCAGTGTTAATCGAAGGAAGGGGGATCAATCGCGGGGTGTATACCTCCATGAGCATCTAGCTGCCGCTTCTGTTGATGAGCACCATCTAAGACATGTTCATCCCGACCCAGTACATACCTTAATGTAGTTGAGGGTGACAGGGATCGGATCGCACTCAAGGGGGTTGATGCTCGCCACCCTATGATCGTTATGATGCGTCACACGCCGTTTCTGAAGATCAGGCGGCATCAACAAGCAACGAGCTGGCTTAAACAGCTCCGGCCTGAGGGCTTTGAGTAAACGGTACAGCCCCGACCAACACGTGACGAGCGGCATGGTACTTAGATTATCCACATGCGAAACAATGAGCTTGATTACCTTTGTAGGGAGCGAATTCCAGCCACTCTTTCAGCGGACGCTGCTCGGTTCTGCCATTTTTAGTGCTTGGGTTTCGGAAGAGGGTTGGAAGAAGATTGGACGATTATGTGCAGACAAAGATGAAGAAGCGAATATGTGCTGCGGGAAGTGGACAGGTGATGATGACTACATCATGCCGCTTGACTTATAAGACACATACCAGCCGCGTAGGGTCATATCAATGCCAGACAACTTGCTTGAGTGATCACAGTAATAGTACTCCCTCCAGTACCTACTACTATGCGCTAGTTTGCATATAGAGTAGTGGAGTAGGACTCTACTCTACTACTAGCACCGGAGGAGTAGTATATTCTAATCTAAAATAGTACAAACATCAACGCGCGAGCGTGGAACGACTGCGAACCGCCATCGGTGCTAACTCCAATCCCCAGCAAACATTCGCTGGGAGACATGGCAGTTGCAAACGCCCGGGACGCAGTTACAGTATGTGTGTAAGGGTAGCGTTTTTGTCAAATACTATGTCTTAAAAACAGGCCACCGTCAGATGGAAATGTGACGGTTACGTGGGATTCGCCAGGATTGAGCTCGTGGTGAACAATCGCCAGATATCATTACTACAAAAAGGTTAAAACACCCGAGTCTATAACTTGCACCGGATGACCACTAACAATGATACTGACATACTTGTAAAATGATCAAAGCCCGTGTGTAGCTAGTGTTTGGAATTTATATGCAAAAAACTAGCAAGATGCCCGTGCATTGCACGGAATATTAAGATGCATTTGTTTACATAACACCTAATGTGATTGACCCATGCAGGAGTAATCCCATGTGTAAAAACAAATGATATCTCGAGAATTTTATCGGAAAAATGGTATCTCGAGAATTTCGTCAAAAAATGATATCTCAAGAAAGATGATAAATAAGGTGATCAGGAGTGGGGCATGGTGGTGACTAATACATCTCCAACGTATCTATAATTTTTGATTGTTCCATGCTATTATATTCCCCGTTTTGGATGTTTATGGGCTTTACTTTACACTTCGATATCATTTTTGGGACTAACCTACTAACCGGAGGCCCAGCCCGTATTGCTGTTTTTTTGCCTATTTCAGTGTTTCGAAGAAAAGGAATATCAAACGGAGTCCAAACAGAATGAAACCTTCCGGAGCGATCTTTTTGGAACAAACGTGATCCACAGGACTTGGAGTGGAAGTCAAGAAATGAGGGAGGAGGCCACGAGGGTGCCCGACGCGCCCCCTATAGGTGGACGCGCCCCCCACCCTCGTGGGCCCCTCGGGCGTCCACCGACCTACTTCTTCCTCCTATATATACCCATGTACCCCAAAAACATCAGAAGCGACCACGAAAAACTATTTCCACCGCCGTAACCTTCTGTATCTGCGAGATCCCATCTTGGAGCCTTCGCCGCCAGCGCTCTGCCAGAGGGGTAATCGACCATGGAGGGCCTCTACATCATCTCCAAGGCCTCTCTGATGAGTTGTGAGTAGTTTACCACAGACCTTTGGGTCCATAGTTATTAGCTAGATGGCTTCTTCTCTCTCTTTGAACCTCAATACAAAGTTCTCCTCGATCTTCTTGGAGATCTATTCGATGTAACTCTTTTTGCGGTGTGTTTGTCGAGATCCAATGAATTGTGGGTTTATGATCAAGTTTATCTATGATAAATATTTGAATCTCCACAGTATTCTTTTATGTGGGATTAAGTTATCTTTGCAAGTCTCTTCGAATTATCAGTTTGGTTTGGCCTACTAGATTGATCTTTCTTGCAATGGGAGAAGTGCTTAGCTTCGGGTTCAATCTTGCGGTGTCCTTTCCCAGTGACAGCAGGGGCATCAAGGGACATATTGTATTGTTTGCATCGAGGATAAAAAGATGGGGTTTATATCATATTGCATGAGTTTATCCCTCTACATCATGTCATCTTTCTTAATGCGTTACTCTATTCTTTATGAACATAATACTCTAGATGCAAGCTAGATAGTGGTCGATGTGTGGAGTAATAGTAGTAGATGCTGGCAGGTGTCGGTCTACTTGTCACAGACGTGATGCCTATATACATGATCATGCCTAGATAATCTCATAATTATTCGCTTTTCTATCAATTGCTCGACAGTAATTTGTTCACCCATCGTAATACTTATGCTATCTTGAGAGAATCCACTAGTGAAACCTATGGCCCCTGGGTTTATCTTTTATCATATAAGCTTTCAATCTACTTTTATTTGCATCTTTACTTTTCCAATCTATATTATAAAATACCAAAAATATATTTATCTTATCACATTATCTCTATCAGATCTCACTTTCGCAAGTGGTCGTGAAGGGATTGACAACCCCTTTATTGCGTTGGTTGCGAGTTCTTTTTTGTTTGTGTAGGTGCGTTGGACTTTTGAGGAGCCTCCTACTGGATTGATATCTTGGTTCTCAAAAACTGAGGGAAATACTTATGCCACTATTGCTGCATCACCCTTTCCTCTTCAAGGAAAACCAACGCAAGCTCAAGACATAGCAAGAAGGATTTCTGGCGCCGTTGCCTGGGAGGTCTTCGCTCAAGTCAAGACATACCAAGTACCCATCACAAACTCATCTCCCTCACACTTACATTATTTGCCATTTGCCTCTCGTTTTCCTCTCCCCCACTTCATCCTTGCCGTTTTATTCGCCCTCTCTTTCCAATCTCCTCTCTATTTCGCTTGCCTTTCTGTTTTCTTGTGTGTTGGATTGATTGTTGTGATGGCACAAGCTAATACCAAATTGTGTGACTTTTCCAATACCAATAATAATGATTTCCTTAGTACTCAGATTGCTCCTCTTAATGATGTTGAGTCTTGTGAAATTAATGCTGCTTTGCTGAATCTTGTTATGCAATATCAATTCTCCGGCCTTCCTAGTGAAGATGCCGCTACCCATCTAAACAACTTTGTTGATTTGTGTGAGATGCAAAAGAAGAAAGATACAGATAATGATATTGTTAAATTGATGTTATTTCTGTTTTCACTTAGAGATCGTGCTAAAGTTTGGTTTTCGTCTTTGCCTAAGAATAGTATTGATTCATGGAATAAGTGCAAACATGCTTTTATCTCTAAGTATTTTCCTCCCGCTAAGATCATCTCTCTTAGGAACGATATTATGAATTTTTAACAACTTGATCATGAGCATGTTACCCAATCTTGGGAAAGAATGAAATTGATGATTCACAATTGCCCAACTCATGGTTTGAATTTATGGATGATCATACAAAAAAAATTAAGCCGGATTGAATTCCGGTTCTAGAAATCTTTTAGATTCGGCTGCGGGAGGCACATTTATGGAAATCACCTTAGGAGAAGCTACTAAACTCCTAGATAATATTATGGCTAAGTATTCTCAATGGCACACCGAAAGATCTACTAGTAAAAAAGTGCATGCTATAGAAGAAATTAATGTCTTGAGTGGAAAGATGGATGAACTTATGAAATTGTTTGCTACTAAGAGTGCTCCTATTGATCCCAATGATATGCCTTTGTCTACTTTGATTGATAATAATAATGAATCTATTGATGTGAATTTTGTTTGTAGGAATAATTTTGGTAACAATGCTTATAGAGGAAACTTTAATTCTACACCGTTCCCTAGTAATTCCTCTAATAATTATGGAAATTCCAACAATAATTCCTATGGTAATTTTAATAAGATGCCCTCTGATTTTGAGAATAGCGTTAAAGAATTTATGATCTCGCAAAAGAATTTTAATGCCTTGCTTGAAGAAAAATTGCTTAAAGTTGATGATTTGGCTAGGAAGATTGATAGACTTTCGCTTTATCTTGATTCTTTGAAACTTAGATCCACTCTTCCTAAGCATGATATCAATGAGTCTCTCAAAGCTATGAGAATTTCCATTGATGAGTGTAAAGAAAGAACCGCTAGATAGTGTGCTAAGAAAGATTGCTTTGTAAAGGCGTGTTCTTCTAGTTTCCATGAAAATAATGATGAAGATCTGAAAGTTATTGATGTGTCCCCTATTAAATCTTTGTTTTGCAATATGAATCTTAATAATGATGGACCTGGAGATGAGTCAACTTTAGTTAAAAGGCGTCCCAATGATTCGAAGTTTTTAGATCTTGATGCTAAATTTGGTAAAAGTGGGATTGGAGAGGTCAAGACTTTAAATAGCATTGATCCCACTATCTTGGATTTCAAGGAATTTAATTATGATAATTGTTCTTTAGAAGATTGTATTTCCTTGTTGCAATCCGTTGTGAATTTTCCTCATGCTTATAGTCAAAATAAAGCTTTTACCAAACATATTGTTTATGCCTTGGTGCAATCTTATGATGAAAAATTTAATTTGGAAGTTTCTATACCTAGAAAACTTTATGATGAGTGGGAACCTACTATAAAGATTAAAATTAAAGATCATGAGTGTTATGCTTTATGTGCTTTGGGTGCTAGTGTTTCCACGATTCCGAAAACTTTATGTGATATTCTAGGTTTCCATGATCTTGATGACTTCTCTTTAAATTTGCACCTTGCGGATTCCACCATTAAAAAGCCAATGGGAAGGATCAATGATGTTCTTATTGTTGCAAATAGGAATTTGGTGCCCGTAGATTTTATCGTTCTTGATATAGATTGCAATCTTTCTTTTCCTATTATTCTTCGTAGACCTTTCCTTAGAATGATTGGTGCGATTATTGATATGAAGGAAGGGAATATTAGATTCCAATTTCCATTAAGGAAAGGCATGGCGCACTTTCCAAGAAAGAAAGTTAAATTACCTTATGAATCTATCATGCGAGCTACTTATGAATTGAGCGCCAAAGATGGCAACTACTTAGATCTATCCTCGCTTTTATGCCTAGCTAGGGGTGTTAAACGATAGCGCTAGTTGGGAGGCAACCCAATTCTATCTTTGTTTTTTTTGCTTCTGTTTAGTAATAAATTTTGCATCTACCTTCTGTTTAGATGTGTTTTTATGTTTAATTAGTGTTTGTGCCAAGTAGAACCTATAGGATAACCTATGGTGATAGTTAATTTGATTCTGCTGAAAAACAGAAACTTTGCGTGCACAAAAATAATTTTAGTAATTCATAGAAACGTGCTTTTGCGGTTATTATTTCTGCTATAGATCAATAGAAAAATTTCCCAGGACTTCCTATTTAGGTAGGAGTTTTAGAGTTCCAGAAGTATTTGATAGTTACAGATTGCTACAGACTGTTCTGTTTTTGACAGATTCTGCTTTTCGTGTGTTGTTTGCTTATTTCGATGCATCTATGGCTAATATTTAAGGGTATAAACCATAGAGAACTTGGAATACAGTAGGTTTAACAGCAATATAAATAAAGAATGAGTTAATTACAGTACCTTATGTGGTGGTTTTTCTTTCTTGCACTAACGGAGCTTATGAGATTTCCTGTTGAGTTTTGTGTTGTGAAGTTTTCAAGTTTTGGGTAAAAGATTTGATGGACTATCGAATAAGGAGTGGTGTCGGTGTCAAAACCGGCGGATCTCGGGTAGGGGGTCCCAAACTGTGCGTCTAGGCGGATGGTAACAAGAGACAAGGGACACGATGTTTTTACCCAGGTTCGGGCCCTCTCGGTGGAGGTAAAACCCTACTCCTGCTTGATTAATATTGATGATATGGGTAGTACAAGAGTAGATCTACCACGAGATTAAGGAGGCTAAACCCTAGAAGCTAGCCTATGGTATGATTCTTGTTCGTCCTACGGACTAAAGCCCTCTAGTTTATATAGACACCGGAGAGGGCTAGGGTTACACAGAGTCGGCTACAATGGTAGGAGATCTTCATATCAGTATCCCCAAGCTTGCCTTCCACGCCAAGGAAAGTTCCATCCGGAAACGGGACGGAGTCTTCAATCTTGTATCTTCTTAGTCTTGGAGTCCGACCGACGGTGATAGTTCGGCTATCGGGACACCCCCTAATCCAGGACTCCCTCAATAGCCCCCGAACCAGGCTTCAATGACGATGAGTCCGGTGCGTAGATTGTCTTCGGCATTGCGAGGCGGGTTCTTCTCCAGATTCCGTATACTTGTCGAATAGTGTCTGGCTTCTGATAAATGCTGTGCTCCTTGGCTTCCACGCCCAATAATGGCCATCTTCCATGTGGCGAATGAATGCGAAAAACCAGGGTATTTTTACACTTTCCCCCTAGCTGCGCAAATGAGCTTCCTATAAAAAGAGACGAGGATATAGATCTGAATCCCACCATCCCCCCTTAGCAAGTTTTCATTGGAGCACCTCTGACAAAAAATCCATTCCATCATGGAAAGTCGGCGCGGCTCCTCCTCTCGCGCTCCCAGCCCTCAGCTAGGAGATTGGGGGAGATGCTCAGTCCCGCATAGTGAGTTAGTGATGCTCCAAGCCGAGGGATTGCTTCCCCCAGCCTTTATGGTTCCGGTTCGAGCCGGACTCGCCACCTATAAGGGCGGAAAGCAGGCGGAGAGCGTCCCCAATCCCTCCAAAGGAGAGTGGGTATGCTTTTTCTCTTATCTAATAAGAGGACTTGGATTTCCAATACATCCGTCTCTCCGGGAGCTTCTGGAGTTCTACGGCCTCCAACTGCACCACCTTACGCCTGCCTCCATTCTGCACATCGCGGGCTTCGTGGCCCTTTGCGAGCTATTTCTGGGCATCGAGGCTCATTTTGCGCTGTGGAAGAGATTATTCTGCCTCGTACCCCGTTCTCATGAGGGATCGATATATCAAGTGGGCGGAGCCGAGCTATGGCGCATCGCCGGGACCGGATATCTATCCGGAACCCCAAAGAAGGCATCCGAAGACTGGCCTTCGGAATGGTTTTATATAGAAGATGCCCCGCTACTAGATGCAGTTCGGATCGGCCTCCCGGAGTTCAGTGATGCTCCTCTAAAGAAACGCCTAAGTTGGCGTCCACGGAGCCCTTAACGGGAGAATGACAGGGACGTTCAGTACCTGATGGGCCGAATAAGATTCTTGGCTCATTCCAGATTGACCATGATTGGGGTCATGGCCGCATGCATTATGCGGGGGGTGCAGCCACCCCATGTGGGATTTCAACGGGGAGGATGATGCCACCCGTCATGGCCGTAAGGGGCCGGGATCGGTCGCTGATCTGGTGAAGATCTTGTCTGCCCTGTACAAAGGGGAAAAGGAGGATTTTCTCCGTGTCAGTCCACTGAACGGGTTTTCTATGAACAATCCTCGAAGTTGGGTACACGGACATTTCTTTTTGCCTATCCGATCCACATTCCCATGGTTAAGTACCTCATTTTGTGATTTCGATGCAAGAACTGCGCCGGGCTGTAAAGGATGTACACAGCCCACCTCCACAACACGAGGATCCGGAACGGTCCCTCGATCCGGCCTCCGAGGAGGATCCGGACATAAAGGTGGAGCTGATCGACGGGGTGTTCCACCAACTTAGCATCGACAATGCCTTGTTCACCATTACGGCCGACTACCCCGGAATATTTCTAGCTTCCCAGGTAACTATGACCGAAGTCCCGATACCATGGCCCATCCGTGCTTATTTCTGATCACCGCATATATACCAATGGTGTTCCATAGGAGGTGCCTTTGCAGCGGGAAGCCGAGCCTGCGGCGGCTGGCCAACAAGGGGCAGCTCGGCCCAGCAAGCGGAAAAGAAGTGCGGCGCGGATCGAGACATCGCCGCAACGGTATGGCGCGCCACCATGTTTCAAGGAAAGATTCCTGGAAGGCATACTAACGCTCGTGATTTTTTCAGGAGAAAGAGCGCTCGCCGACTGTGTCCGGAGAGGTTGCCAATCGAGCCTCCGCCAGCCAGACTCCAACGCCAGGTCCGGAGGGGGAGGCGAACACAAGGCGCGCGTCGGACGCTCCTCCAACGGAGGATGCCGACAGGTTGTCCGCCACCAGAGCTAAGGTGGAGAGTGCCATGAATCACAGGCGCCGCCGGACAATCCTTCGTGATGCATGTTTCTCCCAAGAGGCTTTGAACGCCTTTAATTCTGGAGATGCGCATCTCCGTGCCGCTCAAGATGGTCTAGCCAGAGCCACGGAGTAGTATGTAAAAGACATACGGGTGAGGAATTTTGATAGTTGTATATGCCAGTAGCCCCTGAGACTTAAATTAGTTAGAATAACCAATTTAAGGATCATTTGTTATGCAGGACCTTACGGAAAAGAATACCCACCTGTCCCAGGAGCTTCAGGAGTGCCAGGCCCAACTTGAAGCCGCACTAGCCGCCCCAGGGTGAGCCACAGAGAACCCCTCCGGTAATATATACTTCGAAAGATAAGTAGTTTGTGAAGTGCGGCGTATGTATTAGTCTGACAATAATATTGCAGGTTGCGCCGGACTAGATCTGGACAAGCAACAGCTACTACGCCAGCTAAAGGCCGGCGAGAAGGTGCTTACAAGTGTGCGACAAGAGAAAAATAACCTCCAAGATGCCAACACCCAGCTGGGCGAGGAACTAAAAGATGTTTGGGCCCAGTTGTCTGACTCCGTGAAGGAGAATCGGCGGCTTCGTCGCGGCATTTACAGTAAGTGCTTGAGCAAACTCTTGAAAAGAAGAGTTCGGCGAGGAAGTCGATTAACAGAAATATGTTTGTAGGTATGCTCACGGGTCGTCCTGCCGAGGAAATACCCGGTTCAACGGGTGACCTACTTCCCGAGCTGCTGTAACTGCACGAACGAGTTCGGCAGGTGATGAGCGGAGTCGCTCAGGCCTTGTGGCCATCCATGTCCCTTCCCGAAGGTCTTGGAGAGCTTGCGGAGAAGCTTCAGGGAGCACATCGGCGCTTCCGGCTATGGAAGATATCGGCGTGCCGTCAAGGTGCCATTGAGGCCTGGGCCATGGTGATGAAGCGGTATGCGAAGGTGGACCCAAACCACATGGCCGAGGTCGGACCTGTGGGGCCCGATGGGAAGGAGATCCCTGTGAGCTTAGTGTACGGCCAAGTAGAGTTGGCCGCAAAGTATTCCCAGCGGGACTGTAAACTAGACAGTCTATTAGATGGTATCGAAGAGGAATACAATCAGTCAGTTTGACTATGTAATTGAAAATGACATGTAAAATGACTTCTAGCCGGATTGTAGATCGTTTGTCGTAGTGGACCTTTTAGCTTCAACCTCAGGACCCGACAGTCCGAAGTGTGTTCGAATACCCTCGCGGTTATAAAAAACCGGGGCATGCATGGAGACTAGGCGTAGGGGTCATTAGTGCTTTATCAGACAAGTGCCCAACTAGTTATGTTATATTACATGGTTAGTAAGAAACATCTTCCAGGGAGAATAGTTCCGTTAGGGGTTCCTTTCCCTGGGAGGCATGCCCTAAAGTGCATGTCCGGACTGCGAAAAAAGCAGGAAAGCATCTGGGGGCAGATAAATAAATAGGTAAGAAATCATCTTTTAATTCACCGACCGAATATTCCCTTAAGAATGCTAGCTTTCGGCTTCACCCAGTCTGAGGTACACATCCGGCTGACCCGGCAGTAACAATCGCAGAGGTGCTCCCTTTACCTCCTAGCCGAACAATCGGGAACTTAGGGGTAAGCACAGGAGCCAGGCAACCCAGCTTGGCCAAAACTTAAGTCATATCGATGCATATATTGGTGAATAAAAGGTACATGTGGAAGTGTGACACATGTGTTGGGCATAAAGCCCGTATAAATAAGCTTCTCTTAAAGAAGCCCCCAGGTATCATGAGTGCGGGTAGCACGTCAATTGTGTGCGAACAATGCGCAGGCGAGGCTCTAAATGCTTTTGAGAAAGAAAAAAAAGAAAAAGGGGGGAGAAGGAGAGAAATAAAAGACAACTAAAGTATAAAATATGGACGGGGGAAGGAGACGAACTCAGAGTCCGACGCTAGGCATAGAATCTTCGGAGACGGGCTGCGTTCCATGGGTTTGGCTCGAGTCGGTTATCTGATGCGTTTCGCAGATGGTACGCTCCGCCAGTCAGGACTTGGTCGATGGTGAAGGGACCTTCCCATTTGGGCTTGAGTTTGTCCTTTTTCTTGTCCGGCAGGCGTAGAACTAGTTCGCCAACATTGTAAGTTTTGGCCCATACTTCTCTGCTTTGATATCTTCGAGTCTGCTGTTGATAGAATACGGAACGAGCTTTTGCCACGTCGCGCTCCTCCTCTAAGGCGTCCAAACTATCCTGCCGATCCAACTCGGCTTCTCTTTCTTCGTACATGCGCACGCGAGGTGAGTCGTGAATTATGTCGCAGGGCAAAACTGCCTCTGCGTCGTATACCATAAAAAAATGGTGTGAATCCGATCGTGCGATTCGGCGTGGTTCGCAGCCCCCAGAGTACGGAGTCGAGCTCCTCTTCCTAGTGCGTGTTAGATTCCTTAAGGGACCGCACTAGTCTGGGTTTGATGCTGCTCATTATTAGACCATTTCCTCGCTCCACTTGTCCGTTAGTTTGAGGGTGATAGACTGAAGCGTAGTCGAGCTTGATGCCCATGTTTTTGCACCAGAGTTTAACCTCATCGGCCATGAAGTTCGTGCCGTTATCAGTGATGATGCTATGGGGGACGCCGTAACGGTGTACTACCCCCGATATGAAGTCTACCCCCGATATGTAACGCCGTAACACATGTGGCTTTGATTAGCAAAGAGTTGGCAACCGACGCATCGTTGGACTAAGTCATGTGCATATGCCCGGGCCGTCGGCCAATAAAATCCTGTACGAAAGGCCTTTCCTACAAGGGCACGGGCTGCGGCATGATACCCAATGAGTCCGGCATGAATTTCAGCCAGAAGATTTCGCACTTCCTCTTCGGAGATACACCTTTGAAGGACTCCGGTTGTGCTTTTTCTTATAAAGCTCTCCCTCGTGGACCTTATAGGCTTTAGATCGCCGTACTATGCAGCGGGCCTCGTTTTGGTCCTCAGGAAGTTCCTGCCTAGTTAAGTAGGCTAGGAGTGGCTCGGTCCACGGGGCAATAACTGCCATTATTTCGTGGGCTGAAGATGTTATTTCGTTGGCAGAACCACCGATTGTGTCAGAATGTTCGGTGTTGGGCGGTGCGGTTATGTCCGGATTGTTGTTTCCGGACTCCCCTTCCCATAGTATGGATGGCTTGAAAAGCCACTCCAGGAAGATGTTGGGAGGGACGGCATCGCGCTTTGCGCCGATGCGTGCCAGTACGTCCGAGGCCTGGTTATTATCCCGGGCTATATGGTGAAATTCGAGCCCTTCAAACCGAGCTGGCATTTTTAAGACGGCGTTTCGGTAAGCTACCATCCTCAGATCCTTGGCGTCAAAGTCTCCATTTATTTGAGATATTGCGAGGTTTGAATCCCCGCGGACCTCTAGGCGCTGAATGCCCATGGAGACTGCCATTCGGAGACCATGTAGAAGGGCCTCGTATTCGGCTGCGTTGTTGGAGTCCGCGTACATTATCTGGAGTACATATTGGACTGTGTCTCCTGTTGGGGATGTCAGGACGACGCCATCCCCCAGGCCGGCCAACATTTTGGAGTCGTCGAAGTGCATGATCCAATTGGAATATGCGCCGTACTCTTTAGGGAGTTCGGCTTCAGTCCATTCGGCGATGAAGTCAGCCAAAACTTGCGATTTGATAGCTCGCCGTGGCTTATAGGTTATGTCAAATGGGAGGAGCTCGATGGCCCATTTTCCAATCCGGCTAGTCGTGTCGCGGTTGTTTAGAATGTCATTAAGGGGTACTTCGGAGGCTACTATTATCGAACACTCTTGAAAGTAGTGTCGTAGCTTCCGGGATGCCATGAACACCGCGTATGCTATCTTTTGATAATGTGGGTACTGGGACTTGCATGGAGTTAGGACAGTGGACACGTAGTAAACTGGTTTTTGAAGAGGGAACTTGTGTCCATCCGTTTCTCGTTCGACGACGAGCACCGTGCTTACAACTTGATGTGTTGCCGCGATATATAGTAACATCGGTTCGCCCAAATTGGGCGCGACCAGGACCGGATTTGTTGCCAATATGGCTTTGGTTTCTTCGAGTCCGGCCGTGGCGGAATCCGTCCACTCGAAGTGTTCGGTGCGCCGGTGGAGGCGATAAAGGGGTAATGCCTTTTCTCCTAAGCGGGAGATAAAGTGGCTTAGAGCCGCCACGCATCCAGTCAGTTTTTGTATTTGCTTTAGGTCTTTTGGGATATCCAATTGTGACAGAGCTCGGATCTTGGCTGGGTTTGCTTCTATTCCTCTACCGGATACAATGAAGCCCAAGATCTTTCCAGCTGGTACGCCGAAAACGCATTTTTCCGGGTTAAGCTTAATGTCGTATGTTTGGAGATTGTCGAATGTGAGCCTCAAGTCGTCTACTAGAGTTTCGACATGCTTGGAGTTGACGACCACATCATCTACGTATGCCTCCACTGTTTTGCCGATCTGGTTTGCCAAACATGTCTGAATCATGCACTGATATGTTGCGCCGGCGTTTTTGAGCCCGAAGGGCATTGTGTTGAAGCAGAATGGTCCGTATGGAGTGATGAATGTCGTTGCAGCTTGGTCTGGCTCGGCCATCTTGATTTGGTGGTAGCCGGAGTATGCGTCGAGAAAGCACAATGAATCGTGCCCTGAAGTAGCATCGATGATTTGATCGATGCGGGGGAGGGGGAATGGATCCTTTGGGCAAGCCTTGTTAAGGTCCTTGAAGTCGACACATAGGCGCTAGGATTTATCTTTCTTTGGTACCATCACCAGGTTTGCTAGCCAATCCGGATGTTTTATATCTCTCATGAATCCGGCTTCCAAAAGTTTAGCTAGCTCCTCTACCATTGCTTGTCTCTTGGGCTCGGAAAAATGTCGAAGAGCCTGTTTGACTGGCTTGAATCCTTTTAGGATATTTAGGCTGTGCTCGGCCAGCCGGCGTGGGATTCCTGGCATGTCTGAGGGGTGCCAGGCAAAGATGTCCCAATTTTCGCGTAAGAATTCTCGTAGTGCAGCGTCGACATCAGGGTTTAGATGTGCCCCAATGGAGGCCGTCTTTGTAGGGTCCATTGGATGGACTTGGAATTTGACTATTTTGTCCGCTGGTTTAAAAGAGGTGGACTTGGATCTCTTATCGAGTATCACATCGTCCCTGTTCACCGTGGAGCACAGCACGGTGAGTTCCTCGGCCGCTAGGGCTTCGGATAGTGCCTCGAGGGCTAATGCGACTGTCTTATTTTCGGCGCGGAGTGCTATGTATGGATCACTGGCAAGGGTGATGATTCCGTTGGGCCCGGGCATTTTTAGCTTCTTGTACCCGTAATGGGGTATAGCTTGAAAAATTGTGAATGCCTCTCGTCCTAATAAAGTGTGATATCCGCTGCTAAACGGGGCCACTTGGAATGTGACCTCCTCGGACCTGTAATTGTCCGGCGAACCGAACACCACATCCAGTGTGATTTTTCCTGTGCAGCATGCTTCCCGACTAGGGATTATTCCTCTAAAGGTTGTGCTGCTTCGCTCAATGCGGCTCCAGTCTATTTCCATTTTTCGAAGGGTTTCCTCGTAAATGAGGTTTAATCCGCTGCCACCATCCATGAGTACCTTAGTAAGGCGAAAGCCGTCCACTATTGGGCTGAGGACCAATGCGGCTGGTGCTCGGGTTGTTTGGAATTTAGGTTCGTCACTGGCGTTGAAGGTAATAGCCGTGTCACTCCATGGATTTATTGTTGCTACATGGTAGACTTCGGCGAGGCTGCGGAGTGTTCGTTTCCACATATTATTTGATGCGAAAGTCTCGAAGACTGTTAATACTGTACTGGTATTACTGGGCTGGTTCTCTGGAGCTAGAAGCCCTTCACCACTTTTGGCCACCTGCCGTAGTATCCAACAAGCTCGAAGGCTATGAGTTGGAGTGGCACCCTCTGCGCTGTGAATTTTGCAGGGTCCACTGAGCCATCCCTCCAGTACGGTTCTGTGCCCTTTAGGGTTTTTTTGCTTTTTGGTATTTAACCCGGGTGCCTGATGATGATGCACCCTTTTATTTCGGACTAGGGATGTATTCGGAGCCGAATTATCCCAGAAGTTGGTTTCGGTTTTCCAGGCGCTCTCCATCGCATAGTACTTTCGTACTATGGACACCAAGTCGGCAAACCGTGTAATTTCACAACGGCTTATGGCATTTAGGATTCCCTTGTCCGTGCAGTTATTGCAGAAAAGTAAGATTGCGTCTTCCTCGTGGCAGTCCTTTATCCTATCCATAACCAGGAGGAATCTGGCCTAGTAATGGTGTACTGTTTCAGTGGGCTCTTGCCGGATTTGGGATAGATCGCTTATGTTTGGGTGGGCGGGTGGAATTGAATTCGGAACCCCGTCCGATCTAAGACTCAAAGGTCGAAAAGTTTCCGAACTTGGAAGCTTGGGTTTTTGGGTATTGTCCAATGAATCCAGCCCGCTGCCTGACTTTAGGTTCAGGACTTTATCAACGTCCGTCCCTCCACGTGAATCCGGCATGGTGGGTTCGGGAATCCGAACATAGCTTGTCCTTAGTATAGAAGAAGAGTCGCCGTGCTGTTCCTCCACCACAGCAACGTGGTGGGTAGCCTGGGGAGAGTTGATCTCTCTCAGGTCGGTTTTAAGCCCAATCTGATCGTAGGCTGTAGAGACTCCCAGGGCGGCGATGCGATCCAAGAGCTCGTTTAAGGAGGATAGCTCCATCGGATCTAGCTGCTCGGCGAATTCCGAGTTAACGTGAAGATTGCTTTTGATGACCCGAGAAGTCATCATTGGCGCGGGGGTAGAACAGGCTGTCATAAGAAAACCACCTAGCCGGATAGTTTGGCCGATGGCCAAAGCTCCTTTAGCAACGGTGCCGTCTTTAAAGACGGGACGACGCATCCTTCCTGATGGCGACGGCACAGAGGAACTCTCAATGAAAGCACCAATGTCGGTGTCAAAACTGGCGGATCTCAGGTAGGGGGTCCCGAACTGTGCGTCTAGGCGGATGGTAATAGGAGACAAGGGACACGATGTTTTTACCTAGGTTCGGGACCTCTCGGTGGAGGTAAAACCCTACTCCTGCTTGATTAATATTGATGATATGGGTAGTACAAGAGTAGATCTACCACGAGATCAAGGAGGCTAAACCCTAGAACACTAGTAGAAAAAGGGCCTATTGTCCCGGTTGGTGAGGGCCTTTAGTCCCGGTTCATGAACCGGGACTACAGGGTCGGTACTAATGCCCTGACCCCTTTAGTCCCGGTTCAATCCAGAACCGGGACAGAAGGGCCTCCACGTGGCCTGTCCCCTGAGCCCAGGCAGGAGGGCCTTTGGTCCCGGTTGGTGGCACCAACCGGGACCAATAGGCATCCACGCGTCAGCGTTTATGTGGCTGTGGTTTTTGTTTTTTTTTGAAAGGGGGGGGGGGTTTGGGGGGTTTTGGGGGGTTAATTTAGGTGTTTCATATATTGTGCTATAGCTAGCTAATTAATAGAGAGAAGTGTCCTCTCTTTTGTCCGTGCTTGGTCGACGCTACGTACCATACATACATACGTATAGAGAGGACTAGCTAGACACGCTAGCTAGCTAGTAAGCAAACAGAAGATCGTCATGAACATATATGCATACAGAGAGAAGTGATATCGACCACCTCTCCTTCTCCGAGAGATTGGTCGAACAAACAAGTTCTCGTATATCTATCCGACACTACCGGCTACATATATACAATAATTATCTTTTACAAATATATAATCTCCTAAAATACGGACGCGTGGTCCACATAGTATTCTCCGTCTTCAGCGATCACGTGGTCAAGAAAGAATGCCGCCAATTCCTCTTGAATTGCTCGCATGCGATCTGGTGCTAGGAGTTCATCCCGCATCCGAAACATCTAATTTTAAGAAGGGGGTCAATACATATATATATATATATGAATGAATGAAACTCAACACAAATGATGGTAATAAAATAAAATTGTGAATATTGTTATTTACGCACTTCATCCGGAGGGCTAGAAAAAAGAACAAAGACGAGAAACATCGAGAGGGCATCACTTCCTTCTGCGATTATGTCCCTCAACAACACTTCTTGTGCTTCGTCTCGGGGGGTGTCCATAGTTTCTACAAATATTTACAACATGGTAATTATTATTCAAACATGACAGATATGGATATATTAGTGGCAAACGTAGAACTAGCTAGCTAATCACAATAAGGAATCATATTAGTGGCCTCGACGCTGCTTCTCTAGGGTTTGGGGTGGCCTCGACAACGCTTCAAGGGTTAGGGGGTGGCCTCGAGAACGCTTCAAGCTAGGAGGGGGTAATATCGACCCCCCCCCACGTGTTGAAGCTATCGGGAGGGGGTCGGCGTTGAACAGTACATCTATGTCCCACAAGTGACGTGGGCATCGACGTGGGCATCGACGCCCACAAGCTATTGGATTTCTTCAATACTTTGACACTATAGGAACCCTCGACCCTGAAACCTTCGACCCTTGACCCCTTAACGACCCTCGACCCTCTACCCTAGTTCCCGACCCTCGACCCCTCGGCGATCCTCGACACCCTCGTTATATCGACAACGACGCAACATACATATACATGGGAAAATAATGTTATCGGGGAGGGGGTATCGGTACCCCCCCCTCGTGTCAAAGTTTCTTCTTTCTCCTCTATTCCTTTCTTTCTTCTTCTCCTCTTCTTTTCTTCTTATCCCTCGAGAAAGGAAAATAAGGAAAAGGAAGAAAAGAGGAAGAAGGAAGAAGGAAGAAGAAGAAGAAAAAAAAGAAGAAAAAAAAGAGGAGAAGAAGAAAAGAATAGAGGAGAAGAAGAAAAAATAGAAAAAAATTCTATTTTTTCTTCTTCTCCTCTATTCTTTTCTTCTTCTCCTCTTCTTTTTCTTCTTTTTTCTTCTTCTTATTTATTTCTCCTCTTCTTCCTATCCCCTCTTCTTCTCCTTTCTTCCTCTTCTTTTTTCCTTTTTCCTCTCATTCTTTTTCTTCTTCTTGTATTGCTTGTTTTTTTTAATAATGTTCAAATAAAAATCTATGAACAGAAAACATATATATACACAGAGAACATATATACATTTTTATAAAAATGCAAAAAACAAAAAAATCTAAAAAAAAGACATATAAACAGATATACACATATACATATATACTCATACATATACACACATAATCAGGAAAAAAACTATATTTGCAAAAAAAAGGGGAAGAGGGGGGCGGTGCCGGCCCTGACCAAAGCGGCGCGGAGCGAGGCAGAGGCGACGGCGAGGCAGAGACGACGGCGAGGCAGAGGCGGGGCGGCGACGGCGTTGGGACGGCGCGGCCGGGGTGGCCCACGGCGACGGTGTCGGGGCGGCGCGGGGTGGCGACGGCGTCGGGGCGGCGCGGGGTGGCGACGGCGTAGGCTCGGGGGCACGGGCGACGGCGACGGCGGCGGGGCAGCCTGGCGGCGTCGTCGGGGGGCAAATGCGCGATGAAACTGAAAATTTTCACAAGTGTTGTTTATATACACTGAGCATTAGTCCCGGTTGGTGGCACCAACCGGGACTAATGCCCCCCTTTAGTCCCGGTTGGTGCCACCAACCGGGACCAAAGGCCAATTTTCAGCAGCCCAAAGGGCGGGAAGCGGCGGCCTTTGGTCTCGGTTGGTGGCACCAACCGGGACTAAAGGGGGGCATTAGTCCCGGTTCGTGCCACCACCGGGCCAAAGGCCCCCTTTAGTCCCGGTTGGTGCCACCAACCGGGACCAAAGGCCTTGTGCTGCCCCGCGCCAAATGTTTAGTCCCACCTCGCTAGTTGAGAGGGAGCCGCACCAGTTTATAAGGTGCGGTGCGGCTCCCCTCTCGAGCTCCTCTCTAAAGCAGGCTTTCGGGCCTAACTCTGCCATCTGTGCCTGTGGGCCTACTGGGCCTTCCACGGGCCTGAATCCTGGCCCATAGGGTTTCTAGTCGTATTCAGGCCGTGGGGGCCCAGTAGGTGGCATTTTTTTTGTTTTTTTGTTTTATTTGTTGCTTTATTTAGTTTATTTTGGTTTTGGTTTATTTTTCTTTTGGTCTTTTGCTTTATTTTTTAATTCTTTTTGCTTTTAGTTTTAGAAAAATTATAAACTTTCTGTTAGTGCCATTAGTTTTCAAATCTGAAAACTCTTTTTTTGTTTTCTTTGTTGCTTTATTTATTTTATTTTGTTTCTACTTACAACAAAATACTTATTGTTGCTATTTTTATTTTTTTTCAGTTTTTTGTTCTGTTTTCTGCATTATTTAGTTTTTGTTGTTTTTTGCTTTATTTTTTAATTCTTTTTGCTTTTAGTTTTAGAAAAATTATAAACTTTCTGTTAGTGCCATTAGTTTTCAAATCTGAAAACTCTTTTTTTGTTTCCTTTGTTGCTTTATTTATTTTATTTTGTTTCTACTTACAACAAAATACTTATTGTTGCTATTTTTATTTTTTTTCAGTTTTTTGTTCTGTTTTCTGCATTATTTATTTTTTGTTGTTTTTTGCTTTATTTTTTAATTCTTTTTGCTTTTAGTTTTAGAAAAATTATAAACTTTCTGTTAGTGCCATTAGTTTTCAAATTTGGAAACTCTTTTTTTGTTTTCTTTGTTGCTTTATTTATAAACCGGTGTGAGCGCCCTTCGGTTGGCGAGGTTTTAAAATTCATAGTTTTCAAATGAACTCTGAAAAAGTTGGCATAGCATGTGCATGTACAAAACGGACAATGGTATCATACTCGTCTGTTACAAAGTTGGCATGTTATCATCATAATAGTTGCGGGAGAAAGTCTTCACTTTTTCTTCGCTTGTGTCGTTTGCTTATTGCGCCGTAACCATGGATAATCTTCATCGTTTATCAGGATGCTTGGGTCAGCCTTGACTTTGAAGGGGGGAATTTCATGAAACTTTTCATACTCTTCAGACATGTCTGTCTTGCCCTCCACTCCCAGGATGTCCCTTTTTCCTGAAAGAACTATGTGGCGCTTTGGCTCATTGTATGATGTATTCGCTTCCTTATCTTTTCTTTTCCTCGGTCTGGTAGACATGTCCTTCACATAGATAACCTGTGCCACATCATTGGCTAGGACGAACGGTTCGTCAGTGTACCCAAGATTTTTCAGATCCACTGTGGTCATTCCGTACTGTGGGTCTACCTGTACCCCGCCTCCTGACAGATTGACCCACTTGCACTTAAACAAAGGGACCTTAAAATCTACTCCGTAGTCAAGTTCCCATATGTCTGCTATGTAACCATAATATGTGTCATTTCCATTGTCGGTTGCTGCATCAAAGCGGACACCGCTGTTTTGGTTGGTGCTCTTTTCATCTTGGTCAATCGTGTAAAATGTATTCCCATTTATCTCGTATCCTTTCCAAATCATTACAGTCGAAGATGGTCCCCTGGACAACAAGTACAGCTCATCACAAACAGTGCTGTCACCTCTGAGACGTGTTTCCAACCAACTGCTGAAAGTCCTGATGTGTTCACATGTAATCCAGTCGTCGCACTGCTCCGGGTGTTTGGAGCGCAGACTGTTCTTGTGTTCATCGACATACGGGGTCACCAAGGTAGAGTTCTGTAGAACTGTGTAGTGTGCTTGAGACCAAGAATATCCGTCCCTGCATATTATTGAGTCCCTTCCAAGCGTGCCTTTTCCAGTCAGTCTCCCCTCATACCGCGATTTAGGGAGACCTATCTTCTTAAGGCCAGGAATGAAGTCAACACAAAACCCGATGACATCCTCTGTTTGATGGCCCATGGAGATGCTTCCTTCTGGCCTAGCGCGGTTACGAACATATTTCTTTAGGACTCCCATGAACCTCTCAAAGGGGTACATATTGTGTAGAAATACGGGCCCCAGAATGACAATCTCGTCGACTAGATGAACTAGGACGTGCGTCATGATATTGAAGAAGGATGGTGGGAACACCAGCTCGAAACTGACAAGACATTGCGCCACATCACTCCTTAGCGTTGGTACGATTTCTGGATCGATCACCTTCTGAGATATTGCATTGAGGAATGCACATAGCTTCACAATGGCTAGTCGGACGTTTTCCGGTAGAAGCCCCCTCAATGCAACCGGAAGCAGTTGCGTCATAATCACGTGGCAGTCATGAGACTTTAGGTTCTGGAACTTTTTCTCTGGCATATTTATTATTCCCTTTATATTCGACGAGAAGCCAGTCGGGACCTTCATACTGAGCAGGCATTGAAAGAATATTTCTTTCTCTTCTTTCGTAAGAGCGTAGCTGGCAGGACCTTCATACTGCTTCGGAGGCATGCCCTCTTTTTCGTGCAAGCGTTGCAGGTCCTCTCGTGCCTCAGGTGTATCTTTTGTCTTCCCATACACGCCCAAGAAGCCTAGCAGGTTCACGCAAAGGTTCTTCGTCACGTGCATCACGTCGATCGAAGAGCGGACCTCTAGGTATTTCCAGTAGGGTAGGTCCCAAAATATAGATTTCTTCTTCCACATGGGTGCGTGATTCTCAGCGTCATTCGGAACAGCTAGTCCGCCGGGACCCTTTCCAAAGATTACGTGTAAATCATTGACCATAGCAAGTACGTGATCACCGGTACGCATGGCGGGCTTCTTCCGGTGATCTGCCTCGCCTTTGAAATGCTTGCCTTTCTTTCGACATTGATGGTTGGTCGGAAGAAATCGACGATGGCCCAGGTACACATTCTTCCTGCAGCTTGCCAGGTATATACTATCGGTGTCAAGTAAACAGTGCGTGCATGCGTGGTATCCCTTGTTTGTCTGTCCTGAAAGGTTACTGAGAGCGGGCCAATCGTTGATGGTCACGAACAGCAACGCCTTTAGGTTAAATTCCTCCTGTTTGTGCTCATCCCACGTACGTACACCGTTTCCATTCCACAGCTGTAAAAGTTCTTCAACTAATGGCCTTAGGTACACATCAATGTCGTTGCCGGGTTGCTTAGGGCCTTGGATGAGAACTGGCATCATAATGAACTTCCGCTTCATGCACATCCAAGGAGGAAGGTTATACATACATAGAGTCACGGGCCAGGTGCTGTGATTGCTGCTCTGCTCCCCGAAAGGATTAATGCCATCCGCGCTTAAAGCAAACCATACGTTCCTTGGGTCCTTTGCAAACTCATCCCAGTACTTTCTCTCAATTTTTCTCCACTGCGACCCGTCAGCGGGTGCTCTCAACTTCCCGTCTTTCTTACGGTCCTCACTGTGCCATCGCATCAACTTGGCATGCTCTCCGTTTCTGAACAGACGTTTCAACCGTGGTATTATAGGAGCATACCACATCACCTTCGCAGGAACCCTCTTCCTGGGAGGCTCGCCGTCAACATCACCAGGGTCATCTCGTCTGATCTTATACCGCAATGCACCGCATACCGGGCATGCGTTCAGATCCTTGTAGGCACCGCGGTAGAGGATGCAGTCATTAGGGCATGCATGTATCTTCTCAACCTCCAATCCTAGAGGGCATACGACCTTCTTTGCTGCGTATGTACTGTCGGGCAATTCGTTATCCTTTGGAAGCTTCTTCTTCATTATTTTTAGTAGCTTCTCAAATCCTTTATCAGGCACAGCATTCTCTGCCTTCCACTGCAGCAATTCGAGTACGGTACCGAGCTTTGTGTTGCCATCTTCGCAATTGGGGTACAACCCCTTTTTGTGATCCTCTAACATGCGATCGAACTTCAGCTTCTCCTTTTGACTTTCGCATTGTGTCCTTGCATCGACAATGACCCGGCGGAGATCATCATCATCGGGCACATCGTCTGGTTCCTCTTGATCTTCAGCAGCTTCGCCCGTTGCAGCACCATCGTGCACATCGTCTGGTGCATCTTGATGTTCAGTAGCATCACCGTATTCAGGGGGCACATAGTTGTCATCGTACTCTTCTTCCTCGCCGTCTTCCATCATAACCCCTATTTCTCCGTGCCTCGTCCAAACATTATAGTGTGGCATGAAACCCTTGTAAAGCAGGTGGGTGTGAAGGATTTTCCGGTCAGAGTAAGACTTCGTATTCCCACATATAGGGCATGGACAACACATAAAACCATTCTGCTTGTTTGCCTCAGCCACTTCGAGAAAATCATGCACGCCCTTAATGTACTCGGAGGTGTGTCTGTCACCGTACATCCATTGCCGGTTCATCTGCGTGCATTATATATAATTAAGTGTGTCAAAAATCATTACAGAACATCATGAATAGATAATTAAGTGACCAAATTAATAGAAGTTCATCATCACATAAAAACCAAAGTAGATACATAGTTCTCATCTAACAACATAAAGCTCTGCAGAGCATCTAAATTAATTAAACCATACATTGAAACTATGTAAAACATTTCAATGCGAAAACAAATGCGATCATAATCGCAACCAAGGTAACAACTGATCCAACGGCATAATGATACCAAGCCTCGGTATGAATGGCATATTTTCTAATCTTTCTCATCTTCAAGCGCATTGCATCCATCTTGATCTTGTGATCATCGACGACATCCGCAACATGCAACTCCAATATCATCTTCTCCTCCTTAAGTTTTTTTATTTTTTCCTTCAAGAAATTGTTTTCTTCTTCAACTAAATTTAACCTCTCGACAATAGGGTCGGTTGGAATTTCCGGTTCAACAACCTCCTAGATAAATAAAATCTATGTCACGTTGGTCGGCATAATTTTCATAAACAATAAATGAACCAATAGTTATGAAAAGATAATATATACCACATCCGAATCATAGACAGGACGAGGGCCGACGGGGGCGGATACCAAAACCATCGGCGCACTATATAAGATGCAATAATAAAAGTAAGAAAATAATACAAGTATCTATCTAAACAAACAAGTAATAATATTTTTCCTTTCAGAAAGAAGATAAGAACAAGAGGCTCACCACGGTGGTGCCGGCGATGAGATCGGCGCGGGTGATCGACGGCGGTGAAGACGGGGACGGGGCGTGACGGACCGCTAAACCTAGATAAATATTGAGGAAAATGGAGCTTGGCGGTCGAGCTTGGAGAGGAGAAACCTTAAGTAGTGTGGCTCGGGCATTCCATCGAACACCTTGTGTGCATAGGAGGTGAGCTAGAGCACCACCAAGCCCTCTCCCCCTCGGCCAGAAAAAACAGAGCAGTGTGCTCTGCTCTTGCGCGAGGGGCTATATATAGGCACCACTATTGGTCCCGGTTGGTGGCATGAACCGGGACTAAAGGTAACCCTTTTGGTCCCGGTTCATGCCTCCAACCGGGACCAATAGTGGTGGGCCTGGAGCCAGGACCATTGGTCCCGGTTCGTCCCACCAACCGGGACCAAAAGGTCCGGACGAACCGGGACCAATGGCCCACGTGGCCCAGCCGGCCCCCTGGGCTCATGAACCGGGGCAAATAGCTCCATTGGTCCCGGTTCTGGATTGAACCGGGACTAATGGGGTAAACTGGCCTGGACGAAAGCCCTGTTTTCTACTAGTGGAAGCTAGCCTATGGGATGATTGTTGTTCGTCCTACGGACTAAAACCCAACGGTTTATATAGACACCGGAGAGGGCTAGGGTTACATAGAGTCGGCTACAATGGTAGGAGATCTTCATACCCCTATCGCCAAGCTTGCCTTCCACACCAAGGAAAGTTTCATCCGGACACGGGACGGAGTCTTCAATCTTGTATCTTCTTAGTCTTGGAGTCCGGCCGACAGTGATAGTTCGGCTATCCGGACACCCCCTAATCCAGGACTCCCTCAAGTGGCAAAAGCCTAAGCTTGTGGATTCCCATGGCAGCCCAAGATATTCAAGGATAACCAGAAGACTAAGCCTGGGGATGCCCCGGAAGGCATCCACTCTTTCGTCTTCGTCTATCGGTAACTTTACTTGGAGCTATATTTTTATTCGGCACATGATATGTGTTTTGCGTGGAGCGTCTTGTATGATATTAGTCTTTGATTTTTAGTTTACCACAATCATCCTTGTTGTACACACCTTCTGGGAGAAACCACCTTGATGGGAATTTATTAGAATACTCTATGTGCTTCACTTATATATTTTGAGCTATATAGTTTTGCTCTAGTGCTTCATTTATTTAGATACATTAAAACTGAGCACTTTTACAGCCCTCTCGGGGCATTTTTTGGCTGTTGGATGAGCTATGAATCGCTCCTAATCTTGTTCTGTTCGCTAATAAACGATCTCTAACCATCCTGGGTCGCTGCTCCGGTTGCTTTTTTGGGCGCTCCGGATAAATTGGGCCTAATAGGCCTCTAGCAACCTCCTCCTTGCAGACCTGCATAGAGCGAATCAACACGGTGCAAAGAAAAACCTACGGAGTACAAGAGAAGGAGGCACGACGATGCGGGTCTCCTATTCGTACGCCGCCGCCGCCGATCTCCTCTTCCTACAGGTCCCACTCATCCCCAAACCCCGTCCCTCCCGATCCCTCCCCACTTGTGACCGAGGGTGAGTCATTGGTGTGAGAGAGATCCCGCCGATGCGCAAGGAAGATGTGGTGGGGCAGCAATACACTCGCAACCATACTGAGGCGGCAGCGGCGGACGCCCCTTGATGAAGACGTCCTTGAAGGTAACGGGCAGGCGACGAGAACGGTGTGATGAAGAACTCTGGTGTCCTGATTCTAGTTTGATGTCTTGGCTATCGATGCATTTGGCAGCCGGCCGCAGGGCGAAGGTAA
This sequence comes from Triticum aestivum, assembly GCF_018294505.1. Classification (NCBI taxonomy): domain Eukaryota; kingdom Viridiplantae; phylum Streptophyta; class Magnoliopsida; order Poales; family Poaceae; genus Triticum; species Triticum aestivum. The sequence continues at coordinate 553,549,778 of NC_057813.1, forward strand.
GGCTAAGGTATATCACGAAGCTCTGCCCTAACACGTGATTCCATTTCACTTCATGACGATGCCAATGCTCATTCTGAATTTAATAGCAACCAAGCAGTAGGATTATCCCTCCGGTTCTATCAACTTTTGCAGTCATTGTGTTCGCGTTGTGTTCATTGGCCGGTGACCAGTAAGCATTCATGTTTCCCTTCCCCTTTCATTTCAGATGTATGATTTTTTGGTACAAGGTATTGTTGTTTGAGATCCTACCTCACAGTACTAATTTACATGTCAGTCAAGTAACTATTTGTACATAATGTGCAGATTCGGTTTCGGATATGGGGACTCTAATGTGGATATTTGATTTTCAGTTCAAGTAATTGGGATCCATGTTGTATTTGTCGGATTTCGGGTTCCGGCAGACCCTTGAGGTTCGAACACTGGGGTGCACGCGGAGATTACACCCTCCACCTACCTGTTCCTCACCGAATCGCTAGGATCTAAACTACGAAAGGATCAACACAAGAGACACAGGGTTTATACTGGTTCAGGCCACCATTGTGGTGTAATACCCTACTCCAGTGTGTGGTGTGGTGGATTGCCTCTTGGGCTGATGATGAACAATACAAGGAAGAACAGCCTCGCGAGGGTCTGTTCTTGACTGGTGCGATGAACTGCTAGGAGGAGTTCAGTCGCCCTATCTCTCTCTCTCTCTTTCTATTCTAGATGTATGCCAGATACCAGATGATGCCTCTACCCTGGGGGTGGCTAGTCCTATTTATAGGCAAAGGCCCTGGGCCTCTTCCCAAATATTGAGCGGAAAGGGCGCCAACAATTGGCCATTTTGAAGGGGAACAGCGGGTACACTTATCCTGACTAAAGTTGGTCCTCACCTGCCAAAGGCTCTGGTGGTGACGCCTGCTTGGGCTCCACGGTGACCTCCATCCTGCCGTTGGACTGGTCTTGGTCTTGTTGCACCGAAATGGATGCCTTTGCTTGATGCTCTCGCCTGCGCTTGCTCCCCATGCACCAAAGAGGAAAGGAGGACACTGTGCGGGCTGGCGCCCGACTGGCGCCCTTGGTCGTGATGGCTTGCATTATGGGCACCTCGCGAGGTACCCCGCCTTGAACTCTCCGCCTCCTCGTGAGCCAGCCTGATAAGGCCGTGCCTGAGGAAGCTCCTTGTCGTCCGCCCCATGAGGCTTGGCCCCTCGCGAGGGTCTTGAGCCTGTGTTGATGAAGATGGGCTGTGCTGGGCCCCCTTTGAGCCACGCCGGAGGCTGCAGGCAGGCAAGTCTGGGGACCCCCGTTCCCAGAACGCCGACAGTAGCCCCCGGGCCCACGGCGTGCCCGGACTTGGCCGAGCAGAGAGGTGAAAGGGCAAGTGCGAAGCGTCACGGACCCTAATAGCCTGCGGCCTTGGGAACCACGTGGCGGTTGATTGGACGTGGGCGCCTCTGCAACTGTGCGAGTTGATAAAGGAGCGGCATCTGCCCCTTGCCTTCTTTGCTTTCTCCAGTGGCTGCTCAGATCCCCTTTCTTGCGCCTCTCCTCCCCACCTCCGAAAGTTCAGATCTACTCCATCCGCGCGCCCTAGCTAGACATGGCGCCTCGCCAAGCCCGGCCGAAGCTTGGTACTCGTCCGCCTTGGACCCGCCGAACGTGTCAGAGGTGAGCCTTGCCTGGGTGCGCCAGATGGCGGCGGCGCAGGGCATCGACGGGGCGAAGGTGTTCAAGGCTGGCTCTGCCCTCCCTGAAGGCCAAGGGAGCACCTTCTATCCGTTCTTCATGAGCGCCATCGTCGCCGGTCTGGTGCCTCCTTTTCCTGAGTTCTTCTTCTCTGTCCTTTGCCACTATAATCTTCAAGCTCTGCACCTCCATCCCAACTCCGTCCTTCTTCTAGCAATCTTCGCCTATTATTGTGAGGCTCACGTAGGGGTGAAGCCCTTAGTGGCTTTGCTGCGCCACTACTTCTCCCTCCGGACCTCTCGTGGTTCCGTCTCTGCGTGTGTGAGCTTCGTCGCATACGGCAGCTCCATCGCCATTTCGAATCCTGGGAAAAGGATTGAGGGCTTCAGGAGCAAGTGGGTCTTGGTGGATGCTGGTCGCATCCACCCTCGGCTGATCCTGCCCTCGGGGCACCCCGTGAGCTCCGACGACTGGTCCCAAGTGGAGCTTGTGGATCCTCGTGCGAAGCCGGTGTTGGAGAAGATGGACGCGGATCTGAGGCCGGCCAGTATGGCGGGGGCGAGGCTGACTGGTGCATCGCTGCTGAGGGAGTTCTTGGAGCACCAGCTGGCTCCGCTCCGCCAATACTCACTTCCGATGGGGAGGCCTCACCCGAGCCCTGCAGTCTTGGCCGATGAGGATCTGGCTGCGGTTCTCCAGTCTTTGGTTGGGGGCGACGTGGCGAGGTTGGAGGGCGCTCCTACGCCCCTGTCCGCGAGTACTGGGAGCAAGTGGTGGGGCCCAAGCCCGCCTTCAATGGGGACAGGCCCGTGCCTGCGGAGGCTCCCGAGGGCCCGGTGGACGTGTCCTCCGGCAACTCCAGCGAAGAGAAGGAAGGAGGGGAGCGGGAAGAGGGGGCTGACTCCGAGGCAGAGTCAAGGGCTCTCCCCCTCCGGCGCAGGTCCCGCACCCTCTGCCTCTCTCTGAGCAGGGCGGCGGGAGCCTGCCCCCGATCCTGAAGAAGGACCAGACCGGGCTGATCCCCCGCGGGTCTGCCCCAGCCCTGAAGCGATCCGCAGGTGCGTCTCTTGCTCCCGGGCTCCTTGAGGATGACCCTTGCAGCCGGCTCTCGGGCTTCAAGTACGGCCGGAGGCTACTCGAGCCTGCGAGCGACGACCTGTAAGTGCTTGATTCCTGTCTTTTTTATTGTTTTGCTGCTGAGGCTTGACGCTCGTATCTCCCGGCTAGGCTGGCGCCCTTTGCAAAGAAGCCGAAGGGGGCTCCCGAGGTTCCATCTGTGGCAGCGCCTCTGCCCGCGAAAGAAGATGAGCGTGACGCACGGGCCTCTCCTACCCGGGCGCCCTCGCGAGGCCTGGCTGAGCCAGTTGGGGCGAGCTCCGCCACCATGGCCCAAGCTACTCCCGAGGTGCCCCTGCTTGATGCCGCCACCACAGCCGTTGTGGCGCAGCAGGCTCCGCCTCAGGATACTGTGGTCATGCTGCCGTCTTCTCCTCTTACTCCTCCGACTGCTGCTTCTGCGACCACTCTTCTGGATTGCGCTGTTGCCGACCTGGACCGTCTGCGGCAAGATCTTCTGAGCGCCGACCCTCGTTTAGTGGCCGGGTGCTTGGAGCTAGCTTCTGTCTGGATTCGCTCCGATGCTTCAATTCGGGTGGCGCTGGTGCAGGCTTCGACGGCCTGCGACAAGGAGAAGCAAGCCGTCCTTGGGGTGAAGGCTGCCCGCGATGCCGCCTTGGGGGAGGTGGCTAATGTCCGAGGTCGCTGCGAGGCGCTGGGAGCGAGCTGAAGGGCCTGCAGGACCGGCTCGCCGAGGAGACCCGCCTTCGTCAAGAGCAGGAGGAAGGTATGAAGGCTCGCAAGGCGGCCGTCAAGGACCGGGACACCAAGCTCAAGAAGCGCCGTGACCGCCTAGGCGTGCTGGAGCAAGAGCTGGAGGCGAGGAAGTTTGAGCTGGACGACAAGGCACGGGTTCTTGCCGAGGATCACATGGCCTTTGCGGAGATGGAGGAGAAGGCTCGTGCTTCACTAAAGACGCTTTATGAGAGCAGCCTGGAGAGCCTGCTGGCCGGCAAGGAGGACGGCCCTGCCAAGCTGCTTCCCTTCCTGGTTCGTGCTCTTGAAGATGTCACCCTTTGCCTTGGCCCTACGGCTGAGGCCGAGGCACGCGTCTTGTCTTCCGCGGCGCTAACGCGGGTCTTCACCCACATCTATCTTCGTGACCCCAACGTCGACCTCGACAGCCTGCTGGAGCCAGCGAGCGGCGAGCACACCACCACTGCTGCTGAGGCCGTGAAGGGTCATGCGGAGGCTCTGCTGGGGAAGTTCCGGGACTTCAGCACCAGGCCGAAGCGGAGCGCTGCCGGCCCTGCAGCTCCACAAGGCGAACCCGCCCCGCGCAGCTCCACCGGCGGCAAGTGACTCCGTCGTGGCTCCCGGCCTGCTTTTAATTCTTGCACATGTACCATGCCTCGGGGAGGCGTTAAAACGTGCATTTGGCGATGTGATAACAGTATGGACTGTAATATTTGCTTTTGAATTCCTTGAAATTTGCGCTATTTCCTTCGTACTTTCTTATGTTCTACGCCGGCAGAGCCCGGCCCCGCGCATACCTCAGTCGCCGTTAGCCCCGACCGGAAACCAGGACGGGACCAAGGAGTGAGGGGCTTTGTGACAAGTTAGACTCCTGAGTCGCGATGCTCAGGAGTCCCCCTTGGCGCTCGAACAGCAAGTAGGGAGGTGAGATGTGGGGGTGACTCCTTAGGGAGGTGAGATGCGGGTGGATCTACCGTTCTCGGTCTGCAGAGCCCGGCCCCGCGCATACCTCAACCGCCGTTAGCCTTTCGGAACTAAGGAGTGAGGGGCTACGTGACAAGTTAGGCTCCTGAGTCGTGATGCTCAGGAGTCCCCCTTGACGCTCAAACGGCCTTCGTACCTTGGCTCCGCTCGGGGAGGGACGCGCAACGAACTAGGCCCGGGGGCCTGGCTGCGTGGCGTGCGTCTGGGCGTGACCTAGGCGTAGCCCCCGTGCCTAGCCCCCTCGCGCGGCACTCCCGAGGGGAGGCGTTGCGATGAGGCTAGACACCGAGCTCTGGGCTCCCTAAGGTTGATGCGGCCCGGGGGCCACCCTCAGTTGTTTATCACCAGCGCGGAGCATAGCGCTTCCGTATGTGTACGGGCATAGTAGCTCCTCGGCAGTGTCGTCAGCCAGCACGGAGCATGGTGCTTCCACTGGTGCGTGGGAGGGGGCTCCCCTCCGGGAGGAGCCCCCGGAGCGTATACAACCCTGCCCTGACACGTGGCCGGCACGGTAGGGCTTTACGAGGTGTATCTGGGCACCCGTGAGCCAGCATGGGACTCACGGGGCCCTACCTCAAGGCGGGTTGCGCCTGGCTCTGGGCCTTATCTTGGAGTGTGTTCCTGCAAATTTGGCTAGATGTCGGTGCTCTACGTCCTCAGGTCCCGGCTCTCGAGCTGGTCTCAGCCGTCGCTGGTATGCGAGGTCGCGATGCAGTGGACAAGACCAGAAGGTGAGGGCCGGAGGGCCGGTAGGAGCCCTGAGTGGCGATGCTCAGGCACCTCCCCTTTAACGCGCAAGCTGGGTTAGATGTCGAAACTCTACGTCCTTGGGTCCCAGCGCTCGGGCTGGTCTCAGCCATCGCTGGTATGCTAGGTCGCGATGCCGTGGACAAGACCAGAGGGTGAGGGCCGGAGAGCCGGTAGGAGCCCTGAGTCGCGATGCTCAGGCACCCCCCCTTTCACGCGCAAGCTGGGTTAGATGTCGAAACTCTACGTCCTCGGGTCCCGGCTCTCGGGCTGGTCTCAGCCATCGCTGGTATGCCAGGTCACGATGCCGTGGACAAGACCAGAGCGTGAGGGCCGGAGAGCCGGTAGGAGCCCTGAGTCGCGATGCTCAGGCACCCCCCCTTTAACGTGCAACCTTTCGACATCCAAGAAGAAAAGGTACCATGGACAGGCACCAAATAACAAGCATGATGGGTAGAAAGCATGGCCCTAAGATAAATGCAAAAGGGGTACATGCCACTGGGTCTGACCCGAGCGGCTTGGGGATAATGCAGCCCGAGGGGCGCCCCCAGCAGAGTAAGCTAAGAACATGGAATAAAAGGGATACACGCCGCAGGGACGGACCCACGCAGCCTGAGAATAATGCGGCCCTGAGGGCGCTCCCAGCTGGAAATGAAACTTGAAAGATGTCACCTGATGATGCTGAAGACGGAGGGGTGTTGATGTAGAGACTCGGTGGGCTACGGGAGCCGATCCTCACGAGCCCCCAGGCCCTGGGGCCTCAGGAGGCTCCGGAGGCGCTGGTGGCACCTCGCGGACCATCTCCATCTCCACTAGGGCTGCGGCGCGCCTGACCTCTCGAGCCCCCAGGATGGCCCTCATGAGGCGCTGGTACGCGGCAGCCGCGTTCGGCAAGCCATAAGGCATGCGAACGTAGCTGTGGGGCGGACCCTCGCAGCGTCCCACTTGCGAAGGCCAGATGCGCTCCTGAGACGCTGTTCGGTTGAGCCCTGGTATGTCAATGCAGACGCGCAGCCCACCATCCTCGCCTGGATGGGGGGCCACAGCGGGTAGGCGGCGGCCGCCTCTCATGACTCTTGACTCCTGTAGCTCCTGAATGGCCTAGCTGACGAACTCCTGAGGGTTTGGCCCTCCTTGCCTTGCTCCATCTTGAGAGAAACGTGCCTCGAAACACGCCTCAACATGGTGCCCAAGTGCCACCTTCGTGACCTTGGCGAGGTCGGCGACCCTCCACGGGAGAGCCCCCGAGCCCTGCCTGAGGGGGGCGCCGGGGGCGCCTCCCTATGCGATAGAAGGAGGTTCCCCCTAAGCAGGTGCGGGCCCTGAGGGGCCTGCCTCCTGAGGGGCCGGGCCGGACAATGTCTTCTTCTTCTTGGGGGCGGCCTCGGGAAGCCTCCTGCTCCGGCGGTCTAGGTCTTCCAGTGACGCGGCCTGAAAGGCTCGCTCCAGGGAGCACACTGCGTCTCTCTCTTCACAGGGCACCGTGATGACTCCGCCACTTCCTGGCATCTTGAGGACGTTGTAGCCGTGGTTGGTTACGGCCATGAACTTGGCCAGCGCTAGGTACCCGAGGATGGCATTGTACGGCAGGCGAATGTGGGCGACGTCAAAGTCAATGAGCTCGGTGCGGTAGTTGTCGCGTGCCCCGAAGGTGACACGGAGGCGAATCCTGCCCGATCGGGACCGTGGAGCCATCGGTGACTCCCGAGAAAGGCTTGGTTGGCTGAAGCTGATTGTAGGGCACTTGAAGATTGTTGAACGTTTCCACAGACAAGACGTTGAGTCCTGCCCCGCCATCGATGAGGGTCTTGGTGACTAGCACGTTGCTGATGATTGGGGAACAAAGCATCGGGAGGACTCCGGCTGTAGCCGCACACTTGAGCTGATCCACAGACCTGAACGTGATGGCGCATGCCGACCACCTGAGAGGGCGTGTGGCCTCGAGCTTGGGAAGGGCTGCATTTACTTTGTGGGTGAACTGCTTGAAGATGCGCTGAGAGGCTGGGCCTTGAGCTCCGCCCAGGATGCACGCAATCGCGCGTGGCTCCTGGAAGCCCCTGCCCCCTCGTCCTGATGACGGTCATTGTTTCTTCTTGGCTGCGGTGACAGCGGAGGGAGGCCTGCATTCCCTTGCGGGCGATCCTCGCGAGGCTGATCCCTCCAGCCTCCCTCGCGAGGCGGGTCCTGCCAGCGATCCTCGCGAGGTTGGTCGCGCCACCCCTCACGTGGGCCGCGGTCTTCCCAGCGTCCTGCGTTCCTTCCTCCTCCCCGGCCGTAACGCCGGTCGTGGTGGTCGGGACGTCGGCCGACCCTTCCTTCACGCACGGCCCGGAGCTCTTGGCATTCAGTGGTGTTATGGGTGTGGAGGTCGTGGTACACGCATTACTGACTGCCCTTGGAGGGTTTGGGCTGATCTCTGCCCCGCTTGGTGTCTGGCTCTACCGCGAGCACGGCAGCCCCCTTGCGCTTCACTTCCTTGGCTTTGGGCTTCTTCTCTTCTGGGTCTGCGGCAGGTAGCTCGAGGAGGTAGAGGCGCCGCTCCTCAGCCCTGGCGCACTAGGTCGCCAAGTTGAACAGCTCCAAGGAGGTGCACAGGTCTTCATACATCGCCAGCTCCTCCTTCATCTTGACGTCACACACGCCGTCGGAGAAGGCTGAGATGATGGCCTCCTCGGTCACCTTGGGGATCTTGAGGCGCGCGTTGTTGAAGCGCTGGATGTACTTCTGCAGGGTTTCCCCCGGCTGCTGCTTGATATGGCACATGTCGCTCACGGCGGGTGGTCGGTCGTGAGTACCCTGGAAGTTGGCGATGAAGCGGGTGCGCATCTCGTCCCAGGAGGAGATCGTGCCTGGTGCCAGATTCAGGAGCCAGGTGCGGGCCCTGTCCTTGAGCGCCATGTGAAACTAGTTCGCCATGACCTTCTTGTCTCCGTTGGCGGCCTCGATTCCTAGCTCGTAGAGCTGGATGAACTATGCAGGGTCAGCCGTGCCGTCGTAGCGGGGAGGCAGGTCTGGCTTGAACTTGCCGGGCCACGCGATGTTGCGTAGCTCGGGGGTGAAGGCGCGACAGCCCGCTGTGGCCACAGGAGGCCTTGGGCGACGAAGAGCTTGGTCCCACGGGTCCCCATGCGCTGCAGCTAGGAGCAGCGCGGGGTCTTGACGTGCCGGAGCAGGGAGCGATCGAGCAGCTTCTCGAGGGCGTGGGACTTCTTGGCAGCTCTGCTCCTGCCGCGCTGGCGCCTGATGGGTCGAGTTCCGCTCAGGGGCCGCGCACCTCGGAGCCAGGGCGCCTTCTCGAGGGGGAGGCGGCTGAGGCGCCCCGGGAGCTTCATTGCCCGCGCAGGGCGGGGCGCGGTGCAGCGAGAAGGACGGCGCGGGGGAGCCCCCAGGGGCACGGACGAGCTCGGCGACTCGGTCGAGCCACTCCTCGTAGACGTCATTGATTGGGCGGTAGCGCAGGAGCTTGTTTGCCGCGATGAGCGCAGCTTGGGCCTCCATGGCCGCGCGGGGCGCGCAAGACGAAGAACCAGCAGGGGTGAGCGAGGGTGTAGTAGTGCGGCCGTCTCGCCTCATGGATGGGTGCCGGGATGGTGCTGGCTCCTCATTCCCCGCCGGGCTGGTGGCGGCGTTGACGGTAAGTGACAAGGAACGACGAGGGAGCCTGCCGACGGGGACCGTCTGGGCGACGTGGGAAGCGAGGGCGGCTCGGCGCTCAGCGCGGGCCCGACGAGCGTCTGACATGGACGCGATGGTCGGAGAAGAACAGGGCGACGGGAGGCGAATTCCTGCGCACCCCTACCTGGCGCGCCAAATGTCGGATTTCGGGTTCCGGCAGACCCTTGAGGTTCGAACACTAGGGTGCGCGTGGAGATTACGCCCTCCACCTACCTGTTCCTCACCGAATCGCTAGGATCTAAACTACGAAAGGATCAACACAAGAGACACAGGGTTTATACTGGTTCAGGCCACCATTGTGGTGTAATACCCTAATCCAGTGTGTGGTGTGGTGGATTGCCTCTTGGGCTGATGATGAACAATACAAGGAAGAACAGCCTTGCGAGGGTCTGTTCTTGACTGGTGCGATGAACTGCTAGGAGGAGTTCAGTCGTTCTATCTCTCTCTCTTTCTATTCTAGATGTATGCCATATACCAGATGATGCCTCTACCCTGGGGGTGGCTAGTCCTATTTATAGGCAAAGGCCCTGGGCCTCTTCCCAAATATTGAATGGGAAGGGCGCCAACAATTGGCCATTTTGAAGGGGAACAACGGGTACACTTATCCTGACTAAAGTTGGTCCTCGCCTGCCAAAGGCTCTGGTGGTGACGCCTGCTTGGGCTCCACGGTGACCTCCATCCTGCCGTTGGACTGGTCTTGGTCTTGTTGCACCGAAATGGATGCCTTTGCTTGATGCTCTCACCTGCGCTTGCTCCCCTTGCACCAAAGAGGAAAGGAGGACACTGCGCGGGCTGGCGCCCGGCTGGCACCCTTGGTCGTCATGGCTTGCGTCATGGGCACCTCGCGAGGTACCCCACCTTGAACTCTCTGCCTCCTCGTGAGCCAGCCTGATGAGGTCGTGCCTGAGGAAGCTCCTTGTCATCCGCCCCGCGAGGCTTGGCCCCTCGCGAGGGTCTTGAGCCTATGTTGATGAAGATGGACTGTGCTGGGCCCCCTTTGAGCCAGGCCGCAGGCCGCAGGCAGGCAAGTCTGTGGACCCCCGTTCCTAGAACACCGACAGTATTGCCATTTCTATCTATACATACATCCAATTTCTAAGCAAAAGTGGAACACGGTCCAGTCAACCAGAAGGTTTCGATTTTCTGCCCATCGGCATTAGTCTGTAGTGTACTCATGTGCCTGTTTTCTCCCTATCCCCCATGTCCTCCATGGCTTCCTGAATCCTGGTTTTTTAGATGACTTATATCGCCTTCTGGAAGGTGTCTCTTGATTCATGTAGGTATTTTTTTATAAGCATATCTGTTAAATTTTCAGATGGCGCTTGATTCATTTCAGATTTCACACATGCTTTAGCCACACATTAGTCGAAGCTAATTGGTGTTTCACATACTGATCCATGCTGAATGTGGCGTATAGATGAAACCAAAGAAGAGGCTCAAAACTATATTCTATTTGTTTCAACATTTTTTAATGTTTAATATATTCGTCACCTTATGCAACTTCAGTTTTGTGTATCAAAATATTGCAGAAACTCGATATGATTATAAGCAGGTACGCACACCTTGCCGCTGGTTGGTGTGGATTCGTGATGGATGGAGCCTTGTCTTCAGAGAGGCGGCATGTGGGAGAAAGATTGACAAAGTGGTGGCGCCCCGCGGCTGGGAGGACCACGGTGAACACCCTCCCCCTCCCCCAATTTTTTGTATGTGCCACAAATTTCTCATGGATGACTGTGAGATTATTAATCATCCTTACTTTTGGGTTTCACATGAATAATGTTCACGGAGAAACTTTGTTCCTTCAGTTGAACACATGGCTGAAGAAAATAACATGTGAAGATATTATTTTACTAATGTACATACAACGCATAATAGTTTCTCTGAAGGAAATAACATGCGAAGGTATTTTTTTATTAATGTATAGCATATGCAGACTTTGATGATTTGTGCCTATCAAGTGTTAATATTTTATTCATTTTTCTTTTATGAAAGGAAGCTATTTTGTACTGTAGAAATATATTCCAAGGTTTTTTATTACTGTAGATCATATGTCGACTTTGCCGATTTGTGCCTATCAAGTGTTAAGATTTTATTCATTTTTCTTTTAGGAAAGGATGTTATTTTTTGTACTATTTACTCATACAGAAGGGGACTTTGCTTATTTATGCCTATCAACTATTCCTATGCTTTGCATTTAAGAAATCAATATGGGCACATAATGTTGAGAAGTGGAATCGTCAAGATTTACAGTTTTGAATATTCTTAGTAGTTGTATATTTTGCAAAAAATACATGTAGTTTGTATACTTTCATCTGTCTACCAACACTAGCTAGAGCAGGTGATGACTTTAGATAGGAACTGGTCTCCTTGTACTTCAACAGTAAGTTTTTGTCTATTGCATTCTATTTTATGGTGCTGCAAGTTTTTCAGAGCTGCTGATATATGTCAGTGCATGACATGATATAAGGCATTTCTTAGTAAGCATGCTTGTGTGTAACTATTTTCGCAAATATTTATTAACTCTATGTCATACTTGTGATTGTGTGGTCAAAATTAATGGTCAACTAAAATATTTCCAAGTGTGCTGCATTGAGCAGTTTGTTTGGTATATTTGGACCATTTGGATAATGCAAAGCTTACCTTTTATGCATGTAATATATATTTGCACAAGGAACCTATCGTAGTATTGAACTTTAACCTCAACAATCACCGAGGACTATAATTCAAGCTCTTTTTTGCGAATGAATTCAAGCTTGATATATGAAGAAATACCTCTTCGTATACCTCTAGAAGCAATGGTTTTTCAATTGGTATATGTACTGTTTTGTTGCTCAATATATTTGTCTGATGTAGGAGAACCGAAACTCCTAGATTTTGATGCATTTATTAGTTTACACAACCACCAATTGATACACTATAGTAAAATATGGAAATAAATATGTGCCTTATGATCAGAAGGTCAAACAACCAACCAAGTACAATTAACAAGAGAAATCAAAATTGCACAAGGTGACCTATGTGCTTATGATTTTAGTGCTTAGAGAGGTCGTTCAAGGTTGATTGTGTGTCGCCTTCAGAGTTCTCTATGTTTTTGCTAAAACTTCTAGCATACAAGAACACACCCATGATAAGGCTTTGGTGATTTATATCTTATAGGTGACATTTGTTATATGTTTCATTGTATATATTTAAATAAATTCCTTGTATGCTGCCACAAGGAGTCGACGTACTAATAGAGCACTTTTTTGCAAGATGTGATTTCTGGGGAACATACCACCTATTTTTTGTTTGAGAATCAGTTATACTACCTTAATGATTGCTGATGACACTAATCAACATATATGGTATGAGGCCTGATAATTTTTAAATTTTGTATCAGATGCAAAATTGTTGAGCTGCCTGGTTGGACTCCACTAACATATTGCTACAAAAAAAATACTAATTAAGTTATATGTTATATCATAAATCATATACCCATTTCATTAGAATAAAATACCTTTCTTATAATTCCATCTATCACTAACATTATAGTGCCAAAGTAGACGGGCGTAGCAACGCGCGCCTTCAATGATCTAGTATTTTTTAGATCACGGCGGTGGCTTAATTTTGTAGAAATTGTTGATCTCTCATGCTTCACTTATATTATTTTGAGAGTCTCTTAGACAGTATGGTATTTTCTATGGTTATAAAATTGGTCCTTGAATGATGAGCACCCAAGTTGGGTATAATAAAAACTATCATAGGAAGTGAATTGGACTATGATCAATTTGGTACTTGATAATTGTTTTGAGATATGGAGGTAGTGATATTAGAGTCATGCTAGTTGGGTGATTATGAATTGAAAAAAATGCTTGTCTTGAAGTTGGCAAGTCCCGTAGCATGCACGTATGGTAAAAGTTGTGTAACAAATTTATTGCATGAGGTGATCTTTTGATTGTCTTCCCTTGAGTGGAGGTAGGGGGGCACGCTGGTTAACTCCTACCAACCTCCCCCCTAGGAGCATGCGTAGTAGTACTTTGCTTCGAGGGCTAATAATTTTTTTGCAATAAGTATATGAGTTCTTTATGACTAATGTGAGTCCATGGATTATACACACTTTTACCTTTCCATCATTGCTGGCCTCTTCGGTACCGTGCATTGCCCTTTCTCACCTTGAGAGTTGGTGCAAACTTCGCCGGTGCATCCAAACCCCGTGATACAATACGCTCTATCACACATAAACCTCCTTATATCTTCCTCAAAATAGCCACCATACATACCTATCATGGCATTTCCATAGCCATTTTGAGATATATTGCCATGTAACTTTCCACCGTTCCGTTCCGTTTTTCATGACACACATCATCATTGTCATATTGCCTTGCATGATCATGTAGTTGACATCGTATTTGTGGCAAAGCCACCTTGCATAAATTTTCATACATGTCACTCTTTATTCATTTCCCATCCCGGTACACCGCCGGAGGCATTCATATAGAGTCATATCTTGTTCTAGTTTTGAGTTGTAATTCATGAGTTGTAAATAAATAAAACTTTGATGAACATCATTATTAGAGCATTGTCCCCAAATAAAAAAAGGAATGTCCAAAAAGAAAAAAAAATGCCATAGAAAAAAAAGGAAGGCCAAAAAAAAGAAAGGCCCAAAAAAGAAAAAAAGAAAAAGAAAAAAAAGGGGGCAATGTTACTATCCTTTTCCACACTTGTGCTTCAAAGTAGCACCATGTTCTTCATATAGAGAGTCTCATATGTTGTCACTTTTATATACTAGTGGGAATTTTTCATTATAGAACTTGGCTTGTATATTCCTCAAAATGCCCTAGGTCTTCGTGAGCAAGCAAGTTGGATGCACACCCACTTAGTTTCTTTTGTTGAGCTTTCATACATTTATAGATCTAGTGCATCCGTTGCATGGCAATCCCTACTCCTCATGTTGACATAAATTGATGGGCATCTCCATAGCCCGTTGATTAGCCTCGTCAATGTGAGACTTTCTCCTTTTTTGTCTTCTCCACACAACCGCCATCATCATATTCTATTCCACCCATAGTGCTATATCCATGGCTCACGCTCATGTATTGCATGAGAGTTGAAAAAGGCTGAAGCGCGTTAAAAAGTATGACCCAAATGCTTGGCTAAAACCGGGGTTGTTCTTGATGGGAGTATTTTGTGTGATGAAAATGAAACATGACCTAACTATATGATTTTGTAGGGATGAACTTTCTTTAGCCATGTTATTTTGAGAAGACATGATTGCTTTGATTAGTATGCTTGAAGTATTACTATTTCTCATGTCAAGATGAACTTTTATTATGAATCATTTGGATCTGAAAATTCATGCCACAACTAAACAAAATTAATTGAGAATTATGCTAGGTGGCATTCCACATCAAAAATTCTGTTTTTATCATTTACCTACTCGAGGACGAGCAGGAATTAACATGGGGATGCTTGATACGTTTCCAACGTATCTATAATTTTTGATTGTTCCATGCTAATATATTACCCGTTTTGGATGTTTATGGGCTTTACTTTACACTTTTATATCATTTTTGGGACTAACCTACTAATCAGAAGCCCAACCCGTATTGTAGTTTTTTTTGCCTATTTCAGTGTTTCGAAGAAAAGAAATATCAAACGGAGTACAAACGGAATGAAACCTTCGGGAGCGATCTTTTTGGAACAAACGTGATCCAAAGGACTTGGAGTGGAAGTGAAGAAACGAGGGAGGCGGCCACAAGGGTGCCCGGCGCACCCCCTACAGGTGGGCGCGCCCCCACCCTCGTGGGCCCCTCGGGCGTCCATCGACCTACTTCTTCCTCCTATATATACCCATGTACCTCAAAAACATTAGAAGCGACCATGAAAAACTATTTCCACCGCCGTAACCTTCTATATCCATGAGATCCCATCTTGGAGCCTTCGTTAGTGCTCTGCCGGAGGGGGAATCGACCATAGAGGGCCTCTACATCATCTCCAAGGCCTCTCTGATGAGTTGTGAGTAGTTTACCACAGACCTTTGGGTCCATAGTTATTAGCTAGATGGCCTCTTCTCTCTCTTTGAATCTCAATACAAAGTTCTCCTCGATCTTTTTGGAGATCTATTTGATGTAACTCTTTTTGCGGTGTGTTTGTCGAGATCCAATGAATTGTGGGTTTATGATCATGTTTATCTATGAGAAATATTTGAATCTCCTCTGAATTCTTTTATGTATGATTAAGTTATCTTTGCAAGTCTCCTCGAATTATCAGTTTGGTTTGGCCTACTAGATTGATCTTTGTTGCAATGGGAGAAGTGCTTAGCTTTGGGTTCAATCTTGCGGTGTCCTTTCCCAGTGACATCAGGGGCAGCAAGGCACATATTGTATTGTTGCCATCGAGGATAAAAAGATGGGGTTTGTATCATATTCCATGAGTTTATCCCTCTACATCATGTCATCTTTCTTAATGCGTTACTCTGTTCTTTATGAACCTAATGCTCTAGATGCATGCTGGATAGCGGTCGATGTGTGGAGTAATAGTAGTAGATGCAGGCAGGAGTCGGTCTACTTGTCACGGACGTGATGCCTATATACATGTGCATGCCTAGATAATCTCATAATTATTCGCTTTTCTATCAATTGCTCGACAGTAAATGGTTCACCCACCGTAATACTTATGCTATCTTGAGCGAAGCCACTAGTGAACCCTATGGCCCCTGGGTCTATCTTTTATCATATAAGATCTCAATCTACTTTTATTTGCATCTTTACTTTCCAATCTATATTATAAAATACAAAAAATATATTTATCTTATCATATTATCTCTATCAGATCTCATTTTCGCAAGTGGCCGTGAAGGGATTGACAACCCCTTTATTGCGTTGGTTGCGAGTTCTTGTTTGTTTGTGTAGGTGCGTGCGACTTTTGAGAAGCGTCCTACTAGATTGATACCTTGGTTATCAAAAACCGAGGGAAATACTTACGCTACTATTGCTGCATCACCCTTTCCTATTCAAGGAAAACCAACACAAGCTCAAGACGTAGCAGTGACTGGTGGTCGAACTGGGCGGAGGCATGGGGATGGACGGCGCCGGCAGTAGCCACCATGCCAGATTGTTCCAGTGACTTCCTTTTTTAACTGCTCAGCAATGAGGTTGTGGGAGATAAGGATGAATGAGGTAAGGCCTTATCTGTAAATGTGGAGAGATGTGTGGCTATCTTTTGTAAAATTGTCATAGTTTGCTTCTATCCATTAGATATCAATCGGATGGTCTACATTACAAGATGGCAAGCACACCATAATCACCAACTCGGTTTTTTATAAGAGTAGAGAAAGAGACTAGGGAGGAGCACCATCTACTGCTTCGTGTGCTAGTCCTGCACTCCATTCGGCGGCCGCAACGTCCCCTACATCCACTCCCTCCTGCGCTCCATTCGGCGGGCGCTGTTGGAATTTCGGGAGCGCACTCGTGCGACTGCTGGCAGCGATGGCTTCACCAACGACGACTTCTTCCCCGACCTCGGCAACCTCTTCCTCAATGACATGGGAGACAACCTCAACACCAACGGTGCTGCTCCCGGTGCACCGTGTGTGTTTCTGTCCTTCTTGTTCAAAATCATGGTAGAATTGATGTTTCTAGTGTGTGTCCTAGATTCGATCTGTTCATCTACTATGCTAGTGCACATGATTAGTTTAATCTCTATTATAGCCGTCATGATTTATTTTGTGCTTATTAGGATTAAAGCTCGTAGTAACTAGCTCATACATTCAACTGGCACAATGTCACCTACAACACTCCTCTTTTGTGGACGACATGGTCGATGCCTCCAAGGTGCCCTGCGTCTACTCCTATGAGTGCATGTCGCTATTTTGGGGCTCGCCAGCGAGCCTCGTGCATCACCTCACGCAACCGTCCGTCAATCACTACTGTCCTGCGGTGGTGAACATGAAGTACAAGATGTGCTACCCGTTCGCCATGCTAGAGTCGCTGGAGGATCACCACCGCCTGCTAGTCTCGGAGGAGGATGGCAGTGTCTTCCTCCATATCATGGGCACCGGCGATGCCCGCGCAGGCCGCCGCCCTGTCTTCATAGTGTGTGTCAGGGGAAACGCCACTGATGCTAACATTGACACAAGGCCGATGTACGGGTGCGTGCTCTCTGCTACTGCCCCTCAAAGGTACGTGGGCGCCCACACCGCCTCCTTCACGCTGACTGGGACTGTCCCGAGCTGCTCCGGTCCCGCCGATGTGGACATGGAAGATGCATGCTATGATTTCCCCCCCAGGATGGTGCTTGGGGACTCCAAGGAGGTTCACCTGGACATATGCATTACCAAGTTAAATGTTGATCATTTGTATTCGCTCAATGTAATCCGCTGTCTAAGCATCTGGAGACTTCTTATTTATATAGTATAGAACCTTCCATGCATGATCTTGCTCTAATAGAGTATCGCGCTTGAATAAAAGTGTATCCATTTATGGTTTAGTCTAGAATCTTCCATGTATGCTTTTGCTCCATTAGAGTTCTCGCTTGCCATTTCTGAGATTAACTGAGAATTTTTACTACAGTACTGGTGAAAGACTTATGGTGAACCATTTCTTACATCTCTTCTTCCCCCTTCCAAGTCATCCTGATTTAATCCCTCTGTCTAGGTGTATAAGAGCATGGTTAATACTTAATAGTATAGCCAACTGTTGAATATAAGAAAGTGCCATGTTATCTGTAGCCAACATGTATAACAATCGATACTCAAGAACTAATTCTTAAAGATCATTTCTTGCAAAGCACAATAAGTGTTATTTCTTCACAAGTTTTGGATGCAGGTTGAACGCTTTTGTTTGCAAAATATACGTTTTTATCTATTTCACCCGGATGTTTGTGAGCTCTAGAGAAGAAATAATATCCTAAGAAACCTATCGATACTCGTTACACATGAGATTACCCCCACATACTTTGTCAAAATAAGCAACTCCCCGATCAATGCATTTCACTATTCCATGCAACGCACAGGCACCTTACTATATATTAGGATGACCATAAATTTAACTAACATTATATATAGTACGATAATTTCTCATGCATGTCACCAAAAATTATATCATCGAAAACTATGTTCAAATACGAATCCAATGATATAGTTTTTGTTGACATGCACTAACATTTTGTCAGTTAAATCTTCAGTCAAATGCAATGGGGCACTAATAAACCACGACCGAGGTAGTACTAGTGTAGAGGGCGGCGCTGCACGGGAGTCTCACCCCGCTAGTGGTGCGACAGTAAAGCCGTCATATCATAAAACCCCACTACTCGTAGTAATAAGTGGCATGGTAAAATAAACGGACAAGCAATCATCACATCCCTTCCTCTTTTTTGCATTTCATCTCTCTGCATTTACTTTCTCCGATTCATCTCGCACGCTCGATCCCTAGCTACTACTCCTAGTACCCCTAGCTACTACTCCTAGGGCCAATTCTTTTGTTGGCAAAAAATAAACTGTTTCTTCCCCAGCTTTTACCATAAGACTAGTCACATAAGGCGCCTCACTCATTTATTTGGGCTTCTAAACTACTACTTCTATCCTGGTTTATTAGTCACCATTGTAATTTGTGCTAAATTTTGACCACGTATTTAACTGATAAAATGTTAGTGCATGTCAACAAAAGTTATATAATTTTGGGTGACATGCATAAACATTTCATTAGTTAAATTTCTGGTTAAAATTTGACACAAATTACAACGGCGACCAATACCAAGATGAATGTAGTAGTTATGGGATTACTAATCTAGAAGCCTAAAAGAACGGGCCCCTAGTACTCCTAGTAGTAGTACTCAAGATGGAATTCCAATTGCACGACACAATTTGTTAGGCAAAAAATTTGATACAGGGTGTAGGAAGCGGTTTGGGAATTTGCATGCCTTCCTGAGCAGTGAGATACTCCATACAAAGTATGATTGAGAAATAACCAAAAAGAAGGAAGCTAAAAGTAAACGATCAAACGGGCATTTTTCATTTGTTTTGCATTAAATCGTTTCACAAGCTTGACTAGTGTTGTTCTTCTACTATTACAAAAACCACATCGTAATGTTAAAACGTGCATTTGCACGTACATAAGTAATAGTAGTAGCATAGTCTAGAAGCATATATAGAGAGAGACGTGTAGTGCAATAGTATATTGTAAAGTTTGTGCTATATGCACGTACTTACAAAATGCATACGGATACACAAGGTTTCCAAACTGTTCCTTTTACATACTTAATTAAGGACGCTAGTAATTCCTAAACTTTCGGGATTTCTCATTTGCATCCCAAAACTAATGAGATCACATTACATAACTAAATTTTTTTCCTAATAAAAGCCACGAGGCTCGCAGGAGCACTTGCAGCACGCCACAAGTGCCCTGGTGCGCGGTCGTTTCCTAGTGCTCCGACACAACGCCTCTTCCTCAGCCTCGCTACTCGCGAGGTGCTGATTGGCGGCTTGCTAGTAGGCGAGCACGATGTCACCGGTGTGGTGATCGGGTGCCAACATATACTCCTCCATGTTGGAAGCGTGCACCGGGTCCACGTACCACCAAATGTAGATGAGTCGCTTGGGCCTGACTGCACTCATGGCTTTGGCACAGGCATCCTCCGCCACCCTCATGGCCCTCGCACGAGCCTTCGTCCAAAGAGCCAATTGTGTGACTCTCTTAGACGCGACATAGGCCTACCAGGCAGCATGCCTCGTGGCGCGCTTCTCTTCCTCGACCTTCTTCTCCACCTCTATTTTGGCACGCTCTGTCGTAGGTAAAGCCTCCCACAAGGAGACATCCATTTCTTTCCAAAGCTACTCAAGGCTAGGGGGGGCCTCGGCGGGCGATGCGACGTTCTCCTCATAGCGGGGAGCTGACGAATCCTCCGACGCGCGTGTTAGCGGTACTGGGAACACCGACGCGTCCACCTTGACGCGTCGCGGTGAGGAGCAGAAAGCCGACATGTCCTCCTCGACTAATGGCCGTGTTGAACGGAACGGCGACACGTGACTGTCCGCGCGGTGCAGCGAGGGGCACCTAGGGCTTGGGAGGGGCAATGCCATGGTGGTCGACGTGGGAGGGAGGGGGAGGGGATAGTGATGAACCTGAGCGTTCTTCTGAATGCCGTGGGAGGTGCAGTATTTATAGCGAGCAATGGCACACCTATGTAAGATATGAACTTACCTTCCCTGGCTTAACTGCAGGTGCAGGTGCGTCACTGACATGTGGGCCAAATGCCTATTGGGTGCACAACTCAGTGACACAATGCACCTGTAGTTGAGTAACTAAAGCAGCGTCCCGTAAGATATGTTGTGTGATTAACATAACAACTACGTGGGCATATTTGTTGGAGTAAGTTACGGGGGAGGGAAGGGGTGGAAATATTGCTGGTCACAACGGATTGGACGAGCTTGGGGGGAGGAGAGTCATGCTGCAGATTTTATCCACATGGGGTGGAGTGGTGGGACTGTCGGAGGGAGAAGGAGAGTCAAGCAGGCCTTCAGATTTGTGCAATAAATTATTGCATGCGATGATTAAGGCTGGCCATTGTGGTGGTAATGTGGTAGTATCTGGTATCATGCACATGGGTATAGCAAGCATGCTGATGTGGCAAAGAATTAAAGAAGAGAGGGGGGGTTAGAGTAACAGATCTATATAGGCCGCCCGATCTATATCTAATGGATAGGAAGGGAACTATGACAATTTACCTGCACTCCTTTCCACATTTGCCGATAAGTCCTTCCCTCGTTCATCCTTTTCTCTCACAAGATCTTGATGTTCCGTGCAATGCACGGGCATCTTGCTAGTGCATGTAAAAATCTTTGTCATTAACTATCATTCATGCATGCACGCAATGCGATAATGCATTGGTAAACACATTTTTTTGTGAAGAACGAGATCATTAATTGAGTAGTTTTGCAGACTACAAAACTATTCCACCGCCTCTATCTTGGTAAGAGTAGGTGAAATTTTTGAATCGAACCCTTTAAACTAGAAGGGAGGTAGTTGTACTCTAATAGCTAACCTTGTTGTGATAACTAGAGAGGACATGGCACGCACCTGGAAGAAGGAACAAGTCTGGATTGTGCATATAAGTTTTGTCTGAAGTCAATATACCTCTAGTTTGACCAAACTTATATAAAAATGTATCAACATTCACAATGTCAAGTCAATATTTTTATACTCATTATAAAACGTAGTTTCATAAATTATATATTTTGTATTGTAGATATTGATATTTTTAGTATAAATTTGGTCAAAAACTTTGCAAACTTTGACTTGATATCAATCTTACGTGGAGTAAAAAGGACCAGAGGGAGTATCATGCATGCAGATTAGCCAAAAAAATTGCTCATTTATAGCCGTCCGAAGTCTCAAAGGCCGCGACTGCGCGAGGGAGGCGAAGGTCATGGGAGGTGGGACGGTTGACGGAATTACGTGAAGTTACATCCATGAGCCGGCAAGGCGTGCGAACACGCAGAAGCTATACTGTCAGGCCTATGATATTGGTCTAGTAGACATGACATCTAGTGGGTCCCGCATAGTACTCGAGAACTCTTTGGGGGCATGCAGTTGTTTATGCACCGGGCAAGCCAACAACCCCACACCGTTCGCACGCCCTACTTGTACCCGTCTTCTAACTTACAACAGTTCGCTCCCAGTTGTCCCGTCCTTTCACATTACACCTGTTCAACTTCTCCTAACCTGCCTCCAAAATCCATGGCTTCCCAAATCTCCATGATTGCCGCTGAGTACCATGTTAGAACCATCACCGACAATGAGTTCATCGTCATCTACACCCGTAGATCCGCGGCGGTGGAAGCATGCTGTCGGTGTCAAAACTGGCGGATCTCGGGTAGGGGGTCCCAAGCAGTGCGTCTTAGGATCAATGGTAACAGGAGGCAAGGGACACAATGTTTACCCAGGTTCGGGCCCTCTCGATGGAGGTAAAACCCTACTCCTGCTTGATTGATATTGATGATATGGGTATTACAAGAGTTGATCTACCTCGAGATCAGAGAGGCTAAAACCTAGAATCTAGCCTATGGTATGATTGTTGTTGTGTCTCTATCGACTAGCCTGGCCCCGGTTTATATAATGCACCAGAGGCCTAGGATAACAAGAGTCCTAGCCAAATACGCCGATGGGGGAGGAGTCCTTCTCTTGATCGCCAAGTCTTGTGGATTCTTCCTTATATGCGGTAGCTGTCCGGACTAGCCCATGAGTATACGGCCATGGGGGTCCTCGGCGCAATCCAACTGATCGGGAGACGACGCGTTGAGTACCCCCTAGTCCAGGACACCGTCAGTAGCCCCCTGAACCGGTCTTCAAGTTAGGGATGCTCCTCGATTCTTCCGAACTGTTCTTCATCTTCTGTTGCCGGTCTTGAAAACTGGTTCAACAAATCTTCTCATCTTCTATCTTGAGGATCGCCGAAATGCATTCGACGAGTTTACACGTCGGGTATCCGAGTAGCCCCTTTAATTTTCTGGCCTTTATCAATGCCTTGTTATTTTTATGCCACACCTCGGGTTTGAAGTTGTTCCCGGGTGGCAACGTCCTCTTGCGTCCGAGCTCCAATGCCGGACTGCATTCGAGGTATCTTTTGCAGCCGAGCACCAACACCGAACTGCTTCTCAGCTCTAACGCCGGACTATGTATCCGAGCTCCAACGCCGGACTGTATCCGAGCTCCAACGCCGGACTATGTATCCGAGCTCCAACGCCGGACTATGTATCCGAGCTCCAACGTCGGACTATGTATCCGAGCTCCAACGCCAGACTTTATCCGAGGTGTCGTAAATCACATTGGTTCAAAGAAGTTTGAAGGACTTTAGCCGAGCTTAATGCCGGAAATGCCCTCTATGGAGCCAGCCACTAGCGCCCGAGCTTTATGCCGGACTGCTTTCGAGGTGGTGCACCACCCCGAATGTGGGCCGATTTTTGTCAATATTTTCGATTGGTGCCAGTAGCCCTCAAGGTGGGTATCGGTCTAAAACCCGAGATGCACATGAAGGATGACATAAGACCGCTGATCCCCGTAGCCACTGAGACTCAGGTTGATTTGCAAAATCGGTATGAGGATCATGTCCTAGCTCGGCAGAATACTTCGGGACACAAAAAGCGGCGTGCTCAGTCCTCAAGACTCAGGTTTGGTGCGGCCGACCAACCTGAGGATCAAAATCTCCTCGGAGACTGTATTACACTTAATTTTTTCTGCATTGGACAGGCAATGCAGTAGCCCCCAAGACACTGGTCGGGTGGCAACACTAGATCAGGGGATCGATTGGCCCCTTCAATATTTGTAAATAATAAGCCCGAAGCCCAGTAGCCCCCGAGCCTTAATGTGGGCACGGGTGGCCGAATTAAGGATTGATATCCATAGTAAAATCACAAATTATGTGTAATGACTCTATGTATCCAAGTACTTTACGTCATTAATGCTCGGATCCGCATTGTACAAAACTTTGTTGACCGACCATCGGCTTCCACCTCCTCGGCCAATAGCCGAGGAGTGTTTGTCCTACTTTATAAAGCCTTTATGAGGGCCAAGATTTACAACAAACAAGGCAATCTGGCCATACGGTTTTATAAACAAAGGTACGCAGAGAGACATGTTGTATTATTGTTTAACAAAAGAAATGTCTTCCAAAGAAAATAGTCCCGCTATCGGTTCCTTTCTTTGGGTTGTCACGCTAAGCATGATCATGAAACCTCAGCTCCAATGTAAGAGCAAAATATCGAGGATTTAGTTTGGGAGGCCAGTTAATAGCCCCTGGTAGTGTTCAGCAACAGTCGAGGTCAAGCCGTAAACACTTCGGCCATTGTTATGAATGGCCCGTCGTTTAACGCCGTCATCGGATCGCCGACCAGTTTACGCTTATTGTGACAGTCAGTTTTCGGCTTTCTCCACTAAGGTGCTTAACCATGTGAGTTGGGAGCACAATCGCAGTGGTTCTCCCTTTGCACACCTAGCCGAACAAAGCGGAACATAGGAGGGAAGCGCAGGAGCCGGGCAACCCAACTATTGACCGAAGACACAATTCAAAACCAATGCATATATAGCAATATCCGAGAATGTTTTTGCCGAATCTCTAAAGGTGTCCGGCGTTGCACTACGAGACTTGTGCTGAAAACACACAAATAGTTTAAAAGTGCCACGGGCTCGAAAAGCCAAAAAACTTATTCAAAAGGTTAATGTCCGAACTAGATCAAGTGTTTGGTGCCAATCCGAAAATAGGACTTTAGAAAAAAAAGGTGCTTCTGCCGTGCTTTAACATGACACATCCTATGTCAAAACTTCAAGCGGGTCAGCCTACGACTTCAACCTCCTATCCCAAAGGCGGAGTACTTCTTACTAGGCCAGTTTAGCAAACTAGACTCTAGCGGCTTTGAGAGAGAAATTAGGATCCCCGGCTAGTGACCGCACACTTGTGTCGAAAAAAGGAGTGATAAATAATAAAAACTTTGCAACGACTAAGAAGAAAAACACTTATCATAAAATGGCTCATATAAATTTAAGAGCCCCCAAGTGACTTGGGTAAAAGAATGATTGCATGTACCGAAGTACTTATATCATATCTATGTTCGACCGAACTTTAAACGCGTCTTAACCGACCGTCGACTTCTCCCTCTTCGGTCAAGGACCGAAAAGTGTTATGTACTCCATCTGTCGAGAATATCGACAGTGTTTCCAATAACCAGGCAATCAGGCCTTAAGGCTGTAACAGACAAAGCGCGCTCAGGGAACTTATGCTATATTACTGTGAAGTGTAAGAAGCATCTTTGAAGAAAATAGTACCCCCGCCAATACCTTTCTTCGGTGCTCATTGTTATTATGAGACTTGTGCAATATATTTTTTGTACTCCTGAGTTCCGTTGTGTGCCGACCATGATTGAAAACAATAAGAGCGCTAGCTTTCGGATTCACCCAGTCTGAGGTCCGGCTCGGGTGATCCGATCGTGACAATTGCAGAGGTGCTCCCTTTACTCCCTAGTCGAACAATCGGGAACATAGGGGTAAGCATAGGAGCCAGGCAACCCAGCTTGCAAATCGCTTAAGTCAATATGGTGCATATTGTGGCGTAATACACGAACAAGGAACGAAGCCGTACAAGTATAACCATATGCAAGAGGAAAAAGCTTCAGGAAGGAAGCCCGCAAGTGAACGGGGTATTTGAATTTGTGCGTCACAAACAAAGTTTGGACAAAGAAGTTTTTACAAGCAACTTTTTTCCAAAAAAGTATAATGCTTGGCTGAGCCGAACACAAGTTAAAAATTTAAAACTTTGAGAATGAAGACAACTTAGCTGGTTAATATGTTCGGTATTGATGACGCGGTCCGAGCTTGATGCGGGACAAGGTTCCATCCCCGAGCCGGTCCCAAGGTGGCGGAGCAAAGAGCTCGGCACTCCGAAGTGGTGACATAGCACGGTCGATGCAGGACGGCAGGGTGATGCCGAAGTCCCCGGCATGGGGTAATGAAGTGTTGACGAAGCCCCCCCCCCCCCCCCGTCCAGCCAAGGTGACGCCAAAGGATATAGTCCGGCTGGATCATTTTCCTGTGCAGAAAAAATAGTGCAAATCGGAGATAATAGTAATAATAAAAAAATCGTTGCATAACCAATAATTTATGCAAAGTTAGTAATAAAAGAAATATGGCCTAGCGCCAAAGTCAATGTCGATGCAGGGCGGCGGCGTGATGCGGTAAAGGCATGGCAAGGCCTGAATTCAAAGGTCGGTTCGAGTTCCGGATGCGGCGTTCGCTGGACTATGTACGGAAACTGACCGAACCACCATGCGACCGTCGTTAATGCGGCCACCATTTGATAGACCTGCGTACATATGACGGACAAACCAGAGTAATAATTCATTGGAAAAAATGAACCCTAACAAGCAAAAAAACTAGGATTAATAGCACCTGGCTTATTTGTTGTAGCAATCCGAAGAAAGGTGATTCCCAAAATTGGGACTCGATCCGCACACCTATCGCCTGATGGGCGATAAAGCAACAGCATGGCGATGCTGGCAAAGGTTGGCTCGCCGAGGCAAAGCCCTCGGTCCAGCTAATGTGATGGAGCTAGTCGGCCAGCGACGCCGAAGTCTCCGGAGTAGGTTGATGAAGAGATGATGAAGCCCCCGGTCCAGCGATGCAGGTCGTGACGTGGTTGATGCCGGCTTGATGAAGTGACCGTGTGGCGATGCAGGTGTGCCCGCTTCGTGTAATCCGTGATGTTGGTGACGATTTATCCTTCGCGATGCCGAAATATTGTTCGGCTGGCCGAGATGATGATCCAAAGAAATTGAGCTCGGCTCAACAAAGCGACGAGGTGTCTAACGCAGGTCGGCCGCCGTGGAGTGATGTTGTCGGGCCAGTTTGACACCGGCGCGACGGTGAAGTTCGTATTGCAAAAATACTTTTAATACTACTAGGATGTGTTTGATAATAAAACACAACACCCCATACGAAAACTTCCTTCAAAAAGGATGTCCGAGATCCCGTTCATAAAGAAGATGAATTCGGGTCGGATTCATTATCGCGCAGAAAACAGATCTAAAAAGTTTACCGGAGTTTGGACGGTCGGATCGAGCTGAATTTTTGGCAAGTGGTAGATATGGGAATTCCGCAGCAAATCAACGGTTGGATCCTCCAAAGGACATCCGAACTAGATGCTGGATACCACGCCCTAAACTCGTCCGGATTCTCGTCCAGATTCAAGAGGGCTCTGGTATATCGGAGATTGCCGGAGATTCCTTCATCAGAACATGATGAAATTTTTGCAGGGTTGTTGTAGACTTAATTCCGCATAATTCCACCTAAGTAATCGTTTAAGCGACACTCGAGGAGGCGGCGGCGGCGGATACAAGTTTGCTGTCCAGAAAAACAGCACGGTCGCCTGAGGGCAATGTTGACGTTGAGCCCCCGAGCTCCATGGATGACTCCTCCATGATCTTGATAGAGATCGGAGTTGGTGTTGATGAAGGCCCTCATCCGAACATGATGATCGGAGGTAGGGAGCAGTCCTCGGTCAAGCCAAGGTGACCAATCGAGCTGGTAACGAAGAAGCCGAAGTCGCAGTTGACCTGCAGTCGAGCCATTGATCCATTCGCCGATCACACAGCGGAACTCTCAATGAAAGCACCAATGTCGGTGTCAAAACCGGCAGATCTCGGGTAGGGGGTCCCAAGCAGTGCATCTTAGGATCAATGGTAACAGGAGGCAAGGGACGCAATGTTTACCCAGGTTCGGGCCCTCTCGATGGAGGTAAAACCCTACTCCTGCTTGATTGATATTGATGATATGGGTATTACAAGAGTTGATCTACCACGAGATCAGAGAGGCTAAACCATAGAATCTAGCCTATGGTATGATTGTTGTTGTGTCTCTATCGACTAGCCTGGCCCCGGTTTATATAATGCACCAGAGGCCTAGGATAACAAGAGTCCTAGCCGAATACGCCGGTGGGGGAGGAGTCCTTGTCTTGATCACCAAGTCTTGTGGATTCTTCCTTGTATGCGGCAGCTGTCCGGACTGGCCCATGAGTATACGGCCATAGGGGTCCTCGGCCCAATCCAACTGATCGGGAGATGACGCGTTGAGTACCCCCTAGTCCAGGACATCATCACATGCCTTGCTCGCTTCCTACGCATGTTCGAAAGTAAAAAAAAGGATGAGTGGGTCGCTGGGTTAGATGTTGAGTACACCACAGACCTAGAAAGCAAGAAGCTTCTAAAGGAGGCATAGAAGAAGAAGCCCGCTGTGATCGAGGTTTGCGTACATAATGTGTGCTTGGTCTACCACATATGCCATTCCGATGTTAGGTGCCAGGAATTTGTGTTCTTCCTCAAGGAAAAAATAGTGAAATTCATTACTGTATACTTTACGAACGATAGGAATATCCTGGGTCGGATAGGGCTCTTTGTAGGCCATCCCTTCGATCTCTAGAAGGCAAGCCTGGTGTCCTCCTCTCATCCTTCAATGCTGACATGGTCGCAGCCATGATTGACCCTTCGTACGCTCAACTGAAGAAACCTCACCACGAGTTTCGTCATGCATCCTTTACGTAGCAATGGATCACATCCTGTACGTAGCAATGGATGCCCACCTTTGTTTCAATATAAACAAGGGTTGGATGAAGAAGCAGAGCCCAGTGTCCGGTTCAAGAAAAGAAGCATCGACGAAGAGGAAGAGGAAGAGGGACGTGGACAAATTCGAGGACATGGACTCGGACTCCGAGTAAGGTGGTAGTGTTGTCGCTCATGCTGGTTCTACTGCAGTGTCCAGCGGACTAGTTGCTTAGTTTTATTTCAGGGGTGTGTTGTGTTGAGCCCCCAACAGAACTATGTTTATGTTCTTTCTCGTTATTTGAACTCTTTAGTACGTATAGTAGCACTAGTATGTCATACCACTGTTCTTCTTGTAGTTGGTACTACTACTCGTATCTTTGTGTTCCTAATGTACTTAATACGTACATACTAGTAGTATAATTTGGGTCAGTCGATTTGTGAAAGAAGTTCGATGGAGCGAAGGAAGAAGACGGCAAAGAAGCTACACCAGTATCTATATGAGGGTGGCAGGGTACCCATGATCTATCTTATGAGTGTTGGGTGTGGAATGCAATTCACCAAAAAATTGATTGTGCCCGGGGTTAAACGGATGGTAGAGGTGGGAGAGCATGGCGGTGGTAGGCGGTTCAGGGGAGGGTGGGGCGGCGGCGATAGGCGGTTAGGCGTGTGGCGGGCTGGCTGCTCGTTGCCTAAGAGAGAAGATGAACAGTGGATCCATTTCAAAGGTTAAAGAAGCCCTTCTGGACCACAAGAGTCGACTGACCCAAATTGGTCCTTTAGATTGCAGGAATTATGTGGCATTCAAGGCCTCAAAGGTAGATTTCGCGTGTGCACCCGGTTTGTGGGCTCGGCGCGGGCGTGAGCGGCTTCCGTCGTGACAGCCACCATGCGTGCCTCCTCCACGGAAGCAGAGACGACAATGATACGCTAGCTCCTCCTTGCCAGCGTGCTAGAGCACGTGCTCATCCCCCTCTTTGTATGTTGTGTGCCTTCGGCTTAATGGCAGAGGGATGGTGGCGACAGGACGGTGGTGGGCGAGAGATGGTTGACCGGAGCAGGTGGGCACCGACATGCACAAAGGCAGCGGCGGCATATTGATGAGTGCGCGTATCGAAGCTTAGTTTAGGTTTATATAGGGTTGGTCAAATTTAAAAGAACACCGTACTAGTACACGTAAACATTAATCTTAGACAGCGCTTATATTAGTTACCACAACAACGATACAGAATCCTGTGCAAGAACGTGCACCGCGGCCGCGCGAACGGTGTATCACTATGTCACGCTCGAAGGACATCCACCGAACCTTTTTGTGTATGTGAAAACAATCCCAGAATATTACTCAACTTTTTTTCCTGCAAAAGTTCTTCATGCTACAATATTTCCATATATTTGAATTTAGCTTCAGTTCATTTTTACTTGGATTTGGACGTTTTAGGTGCGCCCTAGTTTTTTTAATACTGATTTATGTGTGTTTGTGACTGAGAGAGAACGTGTGTATGTTTCCATATGAGTGTTGTGGCGGAAGGGCAATGTGCAGATGGTGTTAGTGTGATAGAGACATCGAGAGGTGTGAATGTGCAAATGATCATGCATGAGTGAGACATAGAGAGATGCTGATATGTTGTGTATACATGAGAGAACGGTCTTCTATTTGTACTTGTGTTTGTGCGAGAGAGAGAGAGAGGAGCATCCGTAATAGAACAACCATCTCTCTCGATTCGTCCGCCCCTTGCATGATGGCATGCAACACCTGCATCAATGCACACATTTTTACAACCTCACCCGACCCCTGCCCACCTCAAGGCCCACACATCGCTCTCTATATCGCACGCGCAATCTCTTCGTGAAAACCCTATTTAGCATGTAGATTTCCGTCACACACACACACACTTCTCTCCATAGGTTTGATTTCTCTCAATATGTGACACACACACACACACACACACACACACACTCCCCCCTCCCTCGAGCATACAATTCATCCCCATCCAAGGTTATATGGCGACCACTCTCGCTTGTGCTTCTCTGCACCCCAGCATGCACTCCACCTCAATCTTCAAAGAGGGCATTGAGGAGATCGAAGATGGCGACCACACTGCACTAGAGAATGCGGGGCCATTTGGAAGCAGGATGATGTGACAACGGCTGACTGACTCCTCCCCCCTCCCCCTCTCTCTCCCGCACAAAATTACCAATCCCTCTCTCACCGCACAAAATTATCAATCCCTTAACCCACGAGATCCTTCCCCTCTCGTTCATGTTTTTCCATCTCTCTCAAACCTGTTGTATCTTCTCCTTCCATGTGTACAAAATCCGGATGCACACGCATCTCACGTATATTACATGTCTCCATCTTTCTCACATACCTAACTTCTTCCTCTCTCTATCTCTCTCTATCTCTCTCTCGCTCGTTAGGTTTGTCTCCTACTCTCTCGCACACATACATACAATCTTTCCCGCCCTATCTGCTCTATCTTCACAAGCTCTCTCTACACGTTTCATTCACACGTTGGGATGTGTTTAAAATGTTGCTTTTATAATGGCTGATGTAGAGTTATGGTTGGTTTTGTTGCATCCTACAAAGTAATAACTATGAAATGCATTTAGATTTTCATTTGACTGGGATTATGTGATTTTGAGCATATTGTGAAGTACTATAGACCTCGTATACATCTTGGAATTCAACAATGATTCTAACTATTGAATTGTATAGACCATTACATTCGAAGTCAGTAGCCTAATATATTTATTTCAGGATTACAACAAATGATTAATTACCTACAAACTAAGAAAATAAATTTGTATTCCCTTTGTTTTTATTTAAGTCCGTGTATTAGCATTGGTCAAAGTCAAGTTTTGTAAACTCTCACAAAGTTTATAACAAATAACATTAACATATACAATAACAAATAAATACCATTAGATTCACTATTGTATGTACTTTCAGATCATACATATTTGTTATGATAAATGATTATATTTTTCTATAAACTTGGTCAAACTATAGGAAATTTGACTTCAGTCAAACCAAATATGCAGAGTTAATAAAAACGGAGGGAGTACTAGTAGTTAGTAGTACTACTAACTACTAGTACTACCCGCTAGTTGCTTAGCCCAATCACCCAACATGCCACACGGGGAGTTCAGTGTCACAAAATTTTGTGGTCAGCGGGAAAATCTCCCGCGACCGTGATTCGAGCAGTGCGCAGTTACCATCATACCCTTCAGAATAGGCCTATGGATGACACTTGTTAGGGGGCTGTTTTGGTAACTTCAAGTTCACCCTACCCAGCCAACCTCACCCCGACACCCAGAGTAGTACACCTGAATACTCCCCATTTTCTATCGCCATCGCAAAATAGACTTCTCCACGGCACCACACCCTTCATGCTTCTCCCCTTCTACATCGGTGCACTCGTCCACCGCAGCACATCTGCCTCATCTACGACATCGTATGCCGCACTGGAGCCGGTCCACCGTCGTCATCATACATGGAGCCTCTTCCCCAGCATCGTCTTCCACGGTCTCAGATCTGCTTCCCGGAAGCCGTCGCCAAGCACAGTCATGGACAATGAACTAACTCCCATTGCCAACCATGATGCACAGAGGCCGCTGCGACGATCGTACTCCTCCTCGATTGGTAATGTGTGTATTGAATCTCTTAGCACTACATGTGCAGTTCCAATTTTTTTCATACCAACCCTTCAAATTTCCTGGTTGCTATTGTTCCTATAAAAGTAATTGCTTATAGCCTCCATTGGCCAATAGAATATCACCTTGTAATTGTGCGTCGCTCCTGTATTGCACTATGCTTGGGTAGGTTCTTCATCTGCAACCAGTAGTGTGGCCAATGATGAAAAAAAAATTAGAACTAGCAAGATGCCCATGCGTTGCATGGAATATCAAGGTGCATTTGGATGAGTAGTTTATCTTGTGGGAGAAAAGGATGAACGAGGGAAGGCCTTATTTGCTAATGTGGAGAGTGGTGTGGGTATCATTTCCTAGTTACCATGCCGTTGCGTCGCCCAGAAACTTAGGGATACTGCGGCGTCCGCGTGCACCCTCTGGCGTCTTCTCCGCCAAGATCTGGTTCTGTGAGACGTGCCTCTCCCTCGGAACTTTCAACACCACCAACGAGGCCAACCGCGCATACGACGCAGCGGGGTGGCACCTGCTGTGGCCTCGTAGAACATTGAACTTCCCCAACATGCCAACGTTGGAGCGGACGCGGGAGGTCGTTCGCCCGCGGCTTATCACCGACGAGGGTTGTTGTGACAATCGAAGGCGGGAGCATCATCTTGGCATTGCCGAGATGGACGAGGAGGCCATGGCGCTATGGCACCAATGCTTCCCGCAGGACATCATCAACAAGCGCGAGTTATACGCGCAAAGGAGGGTGGAGAGGGAGAAGAGGAGGGCGGAGCTAACCGCCTATCGCGAGGACAAGCGTATGCGAAAGGCGGCCGCCCAATTCAACATCAAGCTAGGAGCATCGTCGCCCTGGGACTCTGACAATGACCGATATCTTGCCGCTTACGTTAAGATGTCAGAGGAGGACATCACCGAGTAGAACGACGAGGGGTAGTTGAACTATCTATTTTTTATCTATGTATGCTATATCTATGCTGAGAACTATCTATGTATATATCTATGCCAGTATCGACTCGGAGTCGAATGTGTATCGAGTCCGAGTAGAAAGGAGAGAAAAATATAGCGCGTCTGCTGGAGCGGCGCGCGCGTGCAATTTTTTGCAGCGGCCGCTGGAGCCAGCACTCAGCGCCCCACAAAAACTGGCTATTCCGGCGCTGTAAAGGCTTTTTTAACGCGCCGCACGTTGCACTTCTGTTGGAGATGCTCTAACATGGCAGATGAGTGCTTTAATGTTGCCCACAAGATACGTGAATATCACTCTTTTTTTTCTTCCCATGTTGAGATTTAAAAACCACGAGTGCGAACATGCAGAGGAATAATGAAGACCAAACACAAAATATTGGGGACATCTTCAAGGAATGTGGCAAGTTAAAAAGGAGCTGCACCGAACCTGTAAAATGAGCTTTGGTAAGTAAGACCCTTTCAATAACTTCCATTTAGCCTCATGTTCTTCGAAGTGTATATGTTATAGTTTCTGTTTCTCTTAGCCTTTTGTTCTTCGATATGTAATAAGAAGAGTCTTAATCGTCCTAATGCTTTCATTTTTAGCTCGATGTAGGAAGTGGGTGTTCTCACCTTGGAGGCTGTTTTTATATTTCTCTTTTTGAATTCACTTTGTTTATCTGGCTTGTACTAAATGGATCTGGGTTGCTCTAAGTATTGATCTAAAAAAGAAGTTACTTCATGTTAGGATGCAGTTCCTGCGAGGAGGGAAGTATGGTAAACCTCGAGATCATGTTTCCAAAATGAGGCTGGATTACACACAAGGTGCCCGTTCCCTAATGATGCTGGATTAGACAGAAGCTGCAAATCCCAGATGATGCTGGATTACACACAAGCCAGGTGGAGTCATCAACTGTTCGTGTCCTTGTTTCTCTAGTAAAGGCCGAAAGAAAGTGTGCAGCAGGCCTTGAGAATGTAGCTGAGTTCCTGAAGAAGCGAAAAGAGCAATCAGATGTTCTCTTCACCCAAGCCAAAGAAGAGATGGAAGAAGCCAGAAAGAAGCTAGCAGAGGCAGAGCAAGCTAGGCGTCTCCTGCTATCTAAAACTGTTGTCAATAAATTTTTTTCCTTCATTATAGCTAGGTTCAAATGTTTATCAAGTCAGCATGCATGTTGTGATGTCCGTGCATCTACTGATGTGGCACAAAAAAAATTCTGGCTCATGTAATAACAACAATTACCTTCCAAACAATAACAAATGAAGCATTGGACATGGTATAGTTCACACGCAAGCCCAACATTCCAAGTTCAACTTCCACATCAAACTCATGTTCACAGATATCTGCACATTCATGGATAATGTCTAGTTCTTACTACCAGTGCGAGCACAACAAGTCAAGACCATACATAATTAATTATATTTTGGACATTTTCTGACTAAATGTGAATAACTTCTGGATGGAGGTATAATATTTCCAATGCCGACCGTGGCTGGGGTCCACGATGTTTTGAGCCAAACCGGGCAACACACCAGGTGTGTGCCAACGACGCGGTGGTCGTAACATTGGTGGGTCTCGAGCGGTGGCGGCTCCCGACCTCGATGTGGACAGTGGCCACCTAGCCGACTTTTATGCCGGCGAACTCGTCTTCCTGCTCACCGGATAATATGGAGAGTGTGTTGAAAATGGTTCAAGGAGGACATGGGGAGCGGCAGTGTGGTGCGGTTCTTGCCAGGCGTCTGGCCTTGTTTAAATAGAGGGCGGACGAGAGGAGCCAACCGACGCCTGTCCTTGTTGAATGCTACCAGGAGGCGTGTTCAGCGTGGCCTGCAGTGAGTGGGGCCCTCTTTGGCCGGTGCGCTGGTTCAATGCCTGCACTATGAGAGGTTGCGTCTGTGTCAGAGCAATCACCCCTCTAGTCCTCTTTTGTTTGGGTATAACAAAATCTCGTTTTCCATTCACATTTTACAAGTAAAATTCGTGGACAAACTTTGACCCAAAATACGATGGGACTAGTAAATGAGATTCACGCCCAATATGTGACCCTATCCTAAAGGAACTCGAAGGTCCCACCAAGGATAGAAGCGCATATTGGAGATGCTTTTGCAAGGTGGATATCATTACATTGTGCCATTACATAATAGTTGGGGATACATACAATAGACATACAATGCCAAATGAATACAATAACCTCATACATAAGAGCATCATCCGACTACGCATGAAACAAAAATAGAAACTCAAACGACATCCACCCTGCTAGCCCAGGCTGCCGACTAGGAACCTATCCCCTGAATGACGAAGGAGAAGAAGAACTCAAAACAAGCAAGCATCGCTCTCGCATCATGATCATCGCATAACCTGCACCTACAACTGATGTTGTAGTAATCTATGAGCCACGAGGACTCAGCAATCCCATTACCATGGGAATCAAGACTAGCAAAGCTTAATGGGTATGGAAAGGATAAGTGGTGAGGTTGCAGCAGCAACTAAGCATATATGGTGGCTAACATATGCAAATAAGAGCGAGAAGAGATGCAAACGGAACGGTCGAGAAACTAGAAGTGATAAAGAAGTGATCCTGAAACTACTTACGTTCATACATAACCCAAACCATGTTCACCTCCCGGACTCCGCTGAGAAGAGACCATCACGGCTATACACGCGGTTGATGCATTTTATTCGAATCTGGTGTCAAGTTCTCCACAACCGGACATTATCAAATTCCTATCTGCCACATAACCGTGGGCACGGCTTTCGAAAGTTTATACCCTACAGCGGTGTCCCAACTTAGCCCATTATAAGCTCCACGACAAACGAAGGATATTCCTTCTCCCGGGAAGACCCGACCAGTCTCGGAATCCCGGTTACAAGATATTTCGACAATGGTAAAACAAGACCAGCAAGACCACCCGACTGTGCCAACAAATCCTGATAGGAGCTGCACATATCTCGTTCTCAGGGCACAACGGATGAGCAATCCGTACAACTAAAACCAGACCTCAAATTTCCCTGAGGGGGCGCTGCAAAGGGATCTAGTGTGGACCAACACTCAGAGGAGCACTGGCCCGGGGGGTTTAAAAATAAAGATGACCATTGGGTTTGCAACCCCAAGGGAAAGTTACAGGTTGTTAGGCAAATGTAAAACCAATGTTGGGCCTTGCTGGAGGAGTTTTATTCAAAGCAAACTGTCAAGGGGTTCCCATACACCCGGCCGTGTAAGGAACGCAAAATCAAGGAACATAACACCGGTATGACGTAAACTAAGGCGACAATAGTGGAACAAAACACCAGGCATAAGGCCTAGCCTTCCACCCTTTACCAAGTATATAGATGCATTAATTAAATAAGAGATATTGTGATATCCAACATAATCCTGTCCAACATGGAGCAATCTTCAACTTCACCTGCAACTAACAACGCTATAAGAGGGGCTGAGCAAAGCAGTAACATAGCCAAGCAACGGTTTGCTAGGAAGGGTGAAAAGGTTAGTGGCTGGCATGGCAGTTTGGGAGGCTTGATAAACAAGTGATAGGTAGCGCAGCATAGCGATGGAACGAAGCAACTAGCATAGCAATGCTAGTAGTGAGATCCAGGATAACGGTCATCTTGCCTAAAATCCCGCTAGGAAGAAGAACGAGTCCATGAAGAAGACGAACGGGTGAAAACAAACCAAGCGTAGACGAACGAATCCTCCCGATCGCAACGAAATAGGAACTATCGAGAAGAAGCACAACCAGAAAGAAGCAAACAACATGGTAAACACATAACACATAAACGTGACATGATGCACAACCAAGCATGATGAATGACAAATGCTATATGATGCTACTCATGGCAAGATATGATGCATACAAGAACAACACATCAAAGCAAGTTTAAATGAGGCCGGTACAACATATAACAAATCCGATAAGTCCTCATATGCAAATTTCGAAATTAGTCCAGATCTGAATAAACCTTATGGTCAAGTAGTTAAGCAGCAAGTTAAAATGTACCAAGATGATCTACACGAAATTTTAGTCAAGTTGCATATAAAGTTCATTTAGTTCGGAGCTACGGCCTAGAAGATATGAGCAAAACAAGCTAAACATGGCATTGATGCAAAATGCATTTAAACATCAACAAAAACTCTCGAAACATGGATGCAACATGATAATATGAAACTACATGTAATTCTAAGCAAG
Organism: Triticum aestivum; assembly: GCF_018294505.1. Lineage (NCBI taxonomy): Eukaryota > Viridiplantae > Streptophyta > Magnoliopsida > Poales > Poaceae > Triticum > Triticum aestivum. The sequence goes on from NC_057813.1 coordinate 553,586,502, forward strand.
TTCCATATAGAGCATGCTCAAAACGGAGCAACGGTGCAACACATACACTCCAAACAAGTTATAACAACAATATGCCCAAAACAACAAGTATCCACTTTGCAAACATCAAAACAAAATGCTACAAGAATCTTATGAGCACAAACTTGACAGGAACTTCATATACAGATAACATACTTCATATATCATTAAAGGTTCAGGTTCATAGGCATCAATATTAAACCAATATGATCAATGGAAAATGCCACTTTATAACACAGCAACATATGCATGAGTAGAGTTAATATGATGGCAAATTGAGAGCAAGAAAGAGACAAGATAAAGCAAGTAAACATATCAACCAAGGGCATGGCGTCAAGTTACATATAACCAAGAGCAAATAACATCATGGCATCATAAACATATGACTCATGGATAAGTGGGAACCAACAGAAAAGATTGAATGTTGAAACAGTTTCAGCAAGTGTGAAACAGCAACATTATGATAGCATGTTTACAAGCATGAAACGGAGGCATATGATCTCCAAAATTTGTGAACATGGCATGTGAACAAAGTAATCATATCATACTACAAAACATGTAATTGGAGCATCTCCAGAAGAGGCATGGATCACTCAATAACAAGATGACAACAAGGCATCTTGAAGTTAATAGGAATCTGGAACATTATATAAGCATGTTCATGGCAATGAAAACATATGCTACAGGACATATATAGGGCATCAAAAGGCATTACATAATAGAGCATAATATAGGCAACAAAATATCTCAACTAAGCATCTCCATATTATGCATGGATTATTTGGTAGCATCAAGCAAACATGGCAACATGATATAATAGTTTCAGCATTGATAGAACTTTGACAGCAAGTAGCCCACTTCACAAGCTTGATGCACTCACTTAAGGGCATATAAAAATACATGGATTGAACACCTGTAAATATAACATAAATATGCTCCTAAAACATGGAGACACCATGCCCATGTGATGCACGCACCAAATGCAACAAAAATGACAAATCAGCAAATTACAGCAGTTTTCGGCAGTTAACAGCAACATGCACTTTTGCAACAGAGATAAATATGTCAAGTTGCACCCTAACATGACTTAAAAGCCCACTAACATATAGTGCATGAAGCGGAGAACATGTGAATATCAAAATCATCATCATGGGATCAAGAGGGACGAAGTTGTGGCACTCACAAAAGGCATTCATGATGTTAACAATCAGCAGATTTCAGCAGCTTATACTACTTAGCAGTTTTGCAATGAAGCTTTAGGCATCAAAATGAACTCAAACAAGCATGCCACAATGAAATGAAGTGAATAGCATCTCACAATGAACATTTTCATATATTATACACGCAAATCGGAGTGACATGCATCAAGTTATGGCATGATGAACAAGTGCACATGAAGTTAAAATCCTGGGGCGGGGTTGACCCGGGACGACGGGATCCGGCTGCGGGGAGGCGTTTGGTTCGGCGTGGTGGTGGATATCATCCACCCTGCAGGTTCCGGGCCGGATCTCGCCGCATCCGACCAGAGACGGCGACGGCGAGCAGCAACGTGACCTTCGGCGAGGACGACGGGCGGCGGGGTGACGGACGGCGGCGGGAGGCGGCCAGCGGCTTGCTGGAGATGGCGGGGCGGCAAGCTCCAAGGCGAGCTCGGGGAGGTCCGGCCCCTCCATGGCGCGGCGGCTCTGGTCGCCGGAGTTGAAGCTCCGGTGGCCGTGGGCGGAGCTGGCGAGGGGAGGCGCACGAGGCGCCAGCGATGGGGAAGGCGGCGGCCGGCACCAAATGGTCGGGCGGCGGCGCGCGGAGGCGAGGCGGCGGCCCACGAAGCGGGAGGCAATGGGCGACGATCGGCAGCGGAGAGCAACGGGCGCGGCGGCGGGGGCGCTCGCTGGCGGCGCGCAGGACGGCGGGGGTCGGGCGAGGTGCGGGGCGCGGGACGACGCGTGCGGGCCCGGGTGGGCCTGCCCTAGGCTCGCGGGCCGGCAGCGGCGGGAGGTGGCGAGGACACGTGGAAACTTCGGATTGGTGGGGAGGCGACGGTGGACGCGTCCGGCACGGAGGCGGACATGTCTGGTGGCGGGGAGGAGCGATTGCTAGGGTTTCATCCGCGAAAAATGTAAGGGGAGGACATTCATATAGGTAGAGGGAGCTAGGAGAGTCCAAATGAGGTACAGTTATCGGCCACATGATCGTGATCGAAATGGCGGAGAGCTTGGAGGGGGTTTAGATGGGCTAGGTTGGCTATGTGAAGGGGTGCTGGGCTGCAAGAGAAAAGGGGGGTTTCGGTTGACTCGGTTAACCATTGGGGCATCAAACGACCTCCAAATGGAACGAAATTTGACAGGCGGTCTACCGGTGATGTACCAAGGCCACTTGAAAAATCCCGACCCATTTCGAGAACGTTTTCTCTAGCTCATGAAACAAGAACTGGAGGTGTCTCGGGCGCGTGCAAGTGTGTCTGTGCTCAGAACAGACAATGGAGAGAACTGGGAGGACCCGGACGGATGCATGTTTTGAAAAACATGCAGATGAAATGCAGATGATGACATGGCAAAGTGCAACATGCAAGCAAATGACATGGCAATAAAGACGAATGACTGGAGGACACCTAGCGCCTCGAACTCGGGATGTTACAACAAGGACGGAGGTAGTAGTTATGAATTCCATTTTCGCTCCATACCAATCGTTCTAAAAACTAGTACTTATAACGCTATATTGAAAATCGGAACTCTTACCTCGCTAAGAAAATGATATTTTAAACGTGGATACTCGATCAGTGGCGACTGGAGAGCCAGCGCCTCTAGGTCGTTCACCTATGGTCACGACCATCAACTCCTACGGATAAAATTAGCTGACTATTCCTACAAAGGTGCGCTCCACCACGTACTACCCGGTACCCGCGCAAGCAACAATCGTGCACCTAGGGGTTTAGGGTTTATTTGTTTACGGTGCCTTTACGTAACTCTCATGTGTGCGAGACAGCGAGAGATGGACTGCGTGTGTGCGCCTCTTCTCTTTGTATATGTACTCCACTGTCGGTGGAAATGACACCTATGGGATCACTACAATCCCTACTACGATTGGCAGGCGCGGGGTTGTCAAAAGAGCAGGTCTAGGAGCCAGAACAAGAATTTTTTACCCAGTTTCGAGCCGCGAGGATCGCATAATACCCTAGTCCTGCTTTGGTGTATATCCGAATGTTCTTGTGTTCTTGAACTAGCTATGGTGTGTGTGTAGTCCAAAAAGTCGAATCCTTTTCCAGTACTCCTTGGGCCTCCTTTTATAGGAAAAAGGGGACGCCACAGTGGCACACAGGAGGTGGAAAGCGCATACCGTGGCTGAGTCTATCCTTTGGCACCGTCGGACGAACACATTTAATGTGGTGCCGACGTGCCCTTCTTGCTCTCTCCGCTTTGCCCTACTTCAACAAGCGTCCAGGCCAGCGCGGCGTGTAGTGCCATGTAGGATGGCAGGCTGCTGAGCTGGTGCGGTGGCAGGGTCTTCTCAAAGACCTGCATGCCACCATGCAGGTGCTTGCTGAGTTGGTCTCGGGACCGCATGTCGCCACGCAGGTGCTCGCTTGACTGGCTAGGCTGGCAGCCGCATGGGAACGGCGATTGAGCCTTGGCGGGCGCAGGCCTCGCCGCGGCCCCGCAGATGTCCTTGGCAAGGGTCTTGCCGGGGCCCAGGAAAGGGTCTTGCCACGGCATCGCGGTCGTCCCCCGGCAAGGATCTGTCGGAGGTCTCGTGGATTTCCTTTGCAAGGATCTTGCCGAGGATCATCGTCTTCTGGTCCTCATTTGATATTGTGGGCTTATGATCTTCACGAAGATCCGCATGCCACCATGGAGGTGCCTCCCGAGCCTTGGTTCCAATGTGCTTGATGGAGTTGGAAACCTCGGGCTCAAGGGTGGCGTGCTCTGCTGGCATTGGTCAAGTTGCCCCGGCAAGGGTCTTGCCGGGGGAATCCACCTCGCCCTCTTGATCTTCGCGTCTGTGGTCTTGGTGTTGCCTTGATTGTCTTGTGGCTTCGGCTTCCCTCCTCTGCCATACTGTATGTGGCTGTGGGCGCGGCTCTGACTGCCCGTGCATAAGTAAAGGGGTACAAAGGAGAGCCCCTACTTTTGTACACCGACAGGAGCCCCCGGCCCTGGGCCACACATAAGCGCGACGCATTGTTGGGCTAGGCCCAGAATGGTGCGCGGGTAGACGGGGCGGAGCCTTACTGCGGTAACTTTTTTCGACCGCTGCGCTTCCCATGACTCGTGTTGAATGCGCGATGTGGAGGGTGATGTGTGACATGGGGGGCATGCGTGGGCGCCTGCTGCACGGAGGCGTAATATCGCAGTAAATGGCAAAGAGGCAGCCCGCGCCTTCCCCAGAAAAGGGAATAACTGCAGGCGCGCTGCTCATTTACCCTTTGTGCCTTCTCCAATCTCGGAACCGTCGTCCCTATCTTCTTCTTCCTCGGGCTCTTGCATTTGCTCGCCAACGCTTTGCCGCCATTGCTCTTAATCCTTGGCCTCCTCCCAGCCGCCATGGCGCTTAAAACCAGCAAGGGCAAGGGGGCGGTCAAGGATGCCAGGGAGTGGGAGGCGCCAGAGAGCGAGGCAGCGGTGTCGCGGGCGCAGTTCACCTACTTCTCCCCATCAACGGTTGATGTGTTCCATCTCAAGGACTTCTTGAGGCACCTATGGGGGGGAGACGATAGGGCACACAGCCACGCGTGTCATCCCCGCCGATTGCGCCAAGGCCGGCCCAAATCCGTAACCCTTTTTCATCGATTTCTTCTCGTGCGGGCTCTGCCCCCCTTTCTCTGACTTTTTCAATGACGTCATGCACAACTTCGGCTTCCGTCTTTTGGATCTCACGCTGAAAGACGTGGCGTGCATCGCTCTCTTTGCCCACCCCTATGAGGGATTTGCCGGGGTGCTCCTTAGCGGGCGCTCTTCTGCCACTACTTCTCCCCTCGCCTCCAACCAGGGGGCGCCATCTCCGGGAACATCTCCTGGATTCCGAGGGTCCATGGGAAAGGCACGTATCCAGAGGGTGCTCAGAAGGAGAGGTGGGAAGAGTGGCGGGGCCGGTGGTGCTGGATCGAGGAGAAGAACCCACTGGAGTTCTATCGGGTTCGTCAGAGCCCGCCGACTAGCAGCGGGGACTGGGGAAACCTCGACGCCAACGATGGGAAGCTTTCGATTGCCACCACCAGGATCCATCGCCTCACCATGGCCGGGCTCACCATTGAGATGATCAGGGCGGAATTCATCCATCGCCGAATCGCCCAACTACACAACAAGGGGAGGCTGGCTTGGGATTTCAGGAATGCGGCCGACATCATGAGGCTCCGCCTCGGCCTGAAGGATAACTTCACGGTGATGGGGCACGCCTATTTCTGTCAAAGACTCTTCCAGCTGGATATGTACAGCGACTGCAGGGTGGAGAGGACCAGCAGGGCCATGAAGGCCGACAAGGCCATCAAGGGGCCCCTATTTGGGTTGCCGGCGGGAGTGGTCCCACTGAGCAACAACTCTTGCCAGTCTGTCATCCTTGACACGATGCTGGTCTTCAGCACGCATGGCCTCGACCCGTCCTGGTTCGAGCCCCCGGCACACGAGGCATAGGATTCTTCGACCACTTGTCGGAGGGCTATGACCACGATGAGCCGCTGCTCATCCAGGACACCACCCAGGCGGAGTTGGACTACATCGCCGCCAGGGTGGCGGAGGTGGAGCTTGCTAGGGAGGCTTGCAGTGCTGGCGGCATGGAGGATGAGGCCGACACGGCCGCGTACGAGAAGGAGCTCGCCCAGTGGCCGGGGTCTGCCAGGGAGGCTAGCGGTGTCAACACCAAGGCCCCCCTTGTTGAGGATGCGACCGAGGAGTCGATCGAGGAAGAGGCCGAGGCCGATGACCCTCCGGCCACGGAGAAAAGGCTTGTCCTGCGGCAGGCTGGCTCTGGCTAACCGGTTCGGTCCAACAGGACCGAATAGTAGCAAGTGGCTCAGGGGGAGTCCGTGCGCCAAACGAGGGCCGCGACGGCGAAGAAGGTGGTGAAGACCGCGGCGGTGAAGAAGAAGGCGACCGCCTCTTCTTCGTCCAAGCGTCGCTGGACTCCATCCCCTTCCCCTCCCTCTGCAGATGTCGACACGGAGGTTGTCCTCGATTTTGGGTCTCTCACCCGAAGGAGGAAAAGGAATGTAGCAGGAGAGGATGCGGAGGATGAGTAAGTATTTGCCTTTCATCATCCCCGCCCTTCTAGACGGCGCCACTTTTGTTCACTTGTTTCCATCTTTGCAGGGACAGAGAGACGTTGGCCCAGAGGGTGGCAAAGAAGGCCAGGGCGTCAGCGGGCGACCAACCTACGGCGGGCGCTTCACGTACACTGGTGGTGGAGATCATCTCGGACAACAGCCCCCGGCTCAGCCCCCTGCGTGTGTTGACCACTCGCTCCTCATCAACGTCTGTTGGGGTACGATTTCTTGGCACTGACCTTGCCGTGGCTGCAGGAGGAGGACGGCAGCAGCAGGAGCCACTGAGGGCCACCCCCAACACGCTGCCCCCATCAACCACACTGCCCGAGGGGCGTCCCCGGCAAGGGAGCCAAGCACCAAGCCCATGCACACAGAGGAGGAGGAGGAGGAGGAGGCGAACTTAGGCGCTGGCGGCTCCGCCTCGGCAACAGATGTTAGCGGGGAGGGGGCCACTTCTTCCAAGCCTAGCACAGGTAAGTCATCTGCTTTCTGTCCCTGTTTCTTCTTCTTTCTTTTTGTACCTACGACTTGGCTTCGTCTCATTCCCCTTCTTGGTGTCCAGATTCTTCCTCGGCGGAACGGGAGGACATCGACACCGTCATCAAGGAGGTTGCCAGGGATGATGAGGCCGAGGCCGACAAGATCGCCACCGAGGAGGCCACAAAGACTGCTGCTGAGGACACCACCAAGGGACCTGCCGGAGAGACTGACAAGGTTGCTGCCGAGGAGGCCGGCGAGGGTGCCGCCGAGGGGGCCAGCAAGGGGCCTACCGGGGAGGCCGGCAAGGCCGCTGCCGAGGAGGAGGTAGTCGACGATCAACTCTCCTCCGCCGCTGCCTTTGGCTCGGGCAGGTACTTGAAGGTGGGCAATGACCTATTAGTCCACCTTCCAGGGACAGCGGGCACCAGGGCGCCGGCCAAGGGGGAGGTTTTTGACAACGAGGTGCTCGCCGCCGCCGGGCTCGAGGTTGTTGGTGAACCGAGCACCGATGGTGGCGGTTCCCAAGAGGAGGAGCTTCTTCGTGCCATGGGCGCCAGCTTCTGGAAACTCCACGCGCTCCACCGTGCCCGCCTGAGCAAGGTGAAGTCCAGGGTGGCGGTGGCGGACAAGATGGAGGCGGATCTCGAGCAGCGCGTCGCCAAGATGCAGGCCTGGTTCCGCCAGACCCACGAAGAGCTAAAGGCTGCCCAAAATCAGCTGGCCGAGTGCAAGCAAGAGCTTATCTTGAAGTAGGCCGACATAGAGAAGGCCCAGGAGGCGGCGAAGGAACAGGCCGCCAGGGCCAAGGCCGCCCGGCACCGGCACCAGGCCGAGCTAAACCCCCAAGAGGAGGACCTCGCCGCTCGTGAGGCGGTGTTCGCTAAGGGAGTCCTAGATTAGGGGTCCTCGGATAGCCGGACTATGTACTGGTGTCGGACTGTTGGACTATGAAGATACAACATTGAACACTTCGTCCCGTGTCCGGGTGGAACTCTCCTTTGCGTGGAAGGCAAGCTTGGCAATTCGGATATGTAGATATCCTTCTCTGTAACGGACTATGTGTAACCCTAGCTCCCTCCCGTGTCTATATAAACCGTCGGATTTAGTCTGTAGGACATGAACAATCATAATCATAGGCTAGCTTCTAGGGTTTAGCCTCTACGATCTCGTGGTAGATCAACTCTTGTAATACTCATATCATCAAGATTAATCAAGCAGGAAGTAGGGTATTACCTCCATAGAGAAGGCCCGAACCTGGGTAAACATTGTGTCCCCCGCCTCCTGTTACCATTAGCCTTAGACGCACAGTTCGGGACCCCCTACCCGAGATCCGCCAGTTTTGACACCAACATTGGTGCTTTCATTGGGAGTTCCACTGTGCCGTCATGGTAAGGCTTGATGGCTCGCCTTGTTATCAAGGACAACATCACCTCTGGGGGAGCCCTGGCTTTAGGTCAATCTCTCCGACTAGGCGGCTTCGTCATGACCGCCCGTTCAGCCGTCGCGCTGACGATGACTTCTCGGGTCATCAAAAACAGCCTCCACGTCAGCTCAGAATACACTGAGCAGATGGATCCAATGGAGCTCTTGTCCTTGAACGAGCTCTTGGATCGCATCGCCGCCTTGGGAGTCGCTATGGACTATGATTGGATCGGGCTTAAACCCTACCAAAGAGAGATTAACTCTCCACCGATCACCCATCAGATAGCGGTGGTGGAGGAGCAATGCATCGATTCGTCCTCTATTTTGAGGACGAACAATGTCCGGATTCCTGAGCTCTCTGAGCCGGATACCCGTCTGCGGGAGTACATGACCCAGACTCCGAGCTTAGAATCGGATAGCGGGCAAGAAAAACTGGGCAACATCCCGGAGCCCGAACTGCCATGTTCAGAAGCTCCTCTGCCCCTGGGTCTCAGATCGGGTCAGGGTTCGGACTTAAATCTACCCACCCACCCAGATACAAGTGATCTTTCCCATATTAGACAAGAGTCCCAAGAGACAGTACATCACTTTTGGGCCAGATTCCTCCTTCTAATGAACAAGGTCAAGGACTGTCGCGAGGAAGATGCAATCTCTCATTCTTTTGCAAAAATTACACGGACAAGGGAATCCTCAACGCCATAAGTCGCCGTGACATAACACACTTCGCTTACTTGGCGGCCATAGTACAGAAGTACTATGCGATGGAAAGCGCCTGGAAAACCCAAGCAAAATTATGGGATCCTCCGGCCCTCACTAAACCTCTCGTCTGAACTAAAAGGGTGCACTCTCGCAAGTCACCCGATCCAATCACAAATAGACCAAATCGCACTATAGGGCATGGAACCGTATTGGAGGGATGACTCAATGGGCCATGCAAAATTCACACCACACCGGATACCATACCAACACACAACCTTAGAGCATGTTGGATACTCCGGCAGGTGGCCAAGAGTGGTGAGGATCACCTCATCAACGATACCGCAGAGCATCATCCCGCAGAAAATAACAATACAGTATTGACAGTCTTCGAGACTTTCGCCTCAAATAACAGGCGCAAGCGAGCACTCCGCAGCCTCGCCAAAGTCCGCCACGTTGCAGCAATAAATCCATGGAATGACACGGCCATAACCTTCAATGCCAGTGATGAACCTCAATTCCGAATAGTCCGAGCACTAGCTGCTTTGGTCCTTAGCACAATTGTGGATGGCTTTCGGCTTACTGAAGTGCTCATGTATGGTGGTAGCGGGTTAAACCTCATCTACGAAGAAACCCTCAACAAAATGGACATAGACAAGAGCCGTATTGAGCAAAGCAGCACGACCTTCAGAGTAATTATCCCTAGTCGGGAGGCACATTGCGCGGGAAAAATCACACTAGATGTGGTATTCAGCACACCGGAGAATTACAAGTCCGAAGAAATCACATTCCAACTAGCCCAGTCAGTAACTGAACCCCACAATAGACGCTGCACTGCAGGCGTTCTTGCGCGAGAATTGGGACACCTTCGCCTGGCACCCTTCAGATATGCCAGCTATCCCACGCAGGCTGGCCGAGCATAGCCTAAACATACTGAACGGATACAAGCCGGTCAAGCAGACTCTTCGGCGCTTTTCAGAACCTAAACAACAAGCCATGGGAGAGGAGCTAGCCAAGTTACTCGAAGCCAGATTCATTAGAGAAATAAAACACCTGGACTGGCTAGCAAACCTGGTGATGGTACCTTTTGGTGTCAAAACCGGCGGATCTCGGGTAGGGGGTCCCGAACTGTGCGTCTAGGAGGATGGTAACAGGAGACAAGGGACACGATGTTTTACCCAGGTTTGGGCCCTCTTGATGGAGGTAAAACCCTACGTCATGCTTGATTGATATTGATATTGTGGATGTTTACAAGAGTGGATCTACCACGAGATCAAGGAGGCTAAACCCTAGAAGCTAGCCTATGGTATGGTTGTAATGGTTGTTGTTGTTGTTGTCCTACGGACTAGAGCCATCCGGTTTATATAGACATCGGAGAGGGCTAGGGTTACATAGAGTCGGTTACAATGGTAGGAGATCTACATATCCGTATCGCCAAGCTTGCCTTCCACGCCAAGGAAAGTCCCATCCGGACACGGGACGAAGTCTTCAATCTTGTATGTTCATAGTCTTGGAGTCCGGTCGATGATGATAGTCCAGCCGATGATAGTTCGGCTGATGATGGTAGTCCGTCTATCTAGACACCACCTTATCCAGGACTCCCTCAGTAGCCCCTGAACCAGGCTTCAATGACGATAAGTCCGGCGCGTATATTGCTTGGCATTGCAAGGCGGGTTCGTCCTCCGAATAATAGAAGGTTGTGAACACTAGGATAGTGTCCGACTCTGCAAAATAAATTCCACATTCCACCGTAGAGAGAATAATATATACACAAGTTCAATCTGCTGACATTTTTTGCGGCATGACGTCACGCCACTACCAAGCCATTACTTGAATTGTTTTTTACTCTACCACCTCAGCATTTAGCGAAGCGGTTTCCTTGGCACGTCTTGTCGAAGCAGAGATCGTGTTCCCCTTTAATCCGGGATTCTCATCAATACGGACGTGGGTAACCCAACTGCGCCATTGATGGTGACGCTTGGGGGATAAGCGAGTTTTACCAGGCTAGTGGGGGATGCGTAGACTTCGCCCGCCCATATAAGGGATAAGGATTCACCTTTTCACCTACGCCTTCTTCCTCCTTTGCTTATCCATCTCCGCGCACTCGAGCTCCAGCGCCCAAGCCCGCACATCTCGTCTCAACCTTCCCTAGTTATGTCCGGAGCGGGAGGCAAGTGGATGACCTCCTCCATTACGGAGGAGCACATCGAAAGACTGCGTAGCGCCGGCTACCTGTCCGGCGACATCGCGCACCGGCTGCCCGACGAGGGGCAGCTCATCCCCACCCCCAGGCCCCATGAGAGGGTCGTTTTTCTTCCCCACTTCCTTCACGGACTGGGTTTTCCACTTCACCCCTTTGTCCGGGGGCTCATGTTCTACTACGGCCTGGATTTCCATGATCTGGCGCCAAACTTCATCCTCAACATCTCAGTGTTTATCGTCGTGTGCGAGGCCTTCCTCTGCATCCAGCCCCACTTCGGCTTGTGGCTCAAGACCTTCAATGTCAAGCCGAAGGTAGTGAAGGGCACTCAAGCGGAGTGTGGAGGCGCCATGTTGGGCAAGATGCCCAATGTCCTTTGGTTCGAAGGGGCCTTCGTGGAATCCGTCAAGGGGTGGCAATCGGGGTGGATCTATGGGCGGATCCTAAGTGGGCGGCGGCCCCCGAGTTCAGATCTGGTATCCCCACGCAGCTCACCTCCTGGAAAGAGAAGGGCTTGCTGTGGGGTAGTTCGGAGGAGCTGACGATACTCCAAGCCTGTATCCAGAAGCTGGTGAAGAAGCTCAGGCTGGTTAACGTGGTCCAAGTCATGCTCGTCCGCCGGATTCTCCCTTGCCAAGAGCGGGCATTCAATCTATGGGAGTTCAATCCGGAACAGCACCAGGCGCTGAGCAGGCTCTTCGACATGACGTACGAAGGCGCCTGGAGGGTGCTGTTTAAGGGCGCTGAAGCCCCCGCATCCGCGACTGAAGATCACGGATTTCGCTCGCAGCGTCAAGCCGACGAGGTAAGTGATTCTATCCCTTTACGAGACACTTGCTTTTCATAGTTTGACTCTATGCGGGTTTTAATTTCCCCTTTTCCTTTGACAGGACTCGATGAGGAAGGCGGAGCAGATTATCTGCCCGGCTCCCATGCCAGAAAACCCACTAGAGGCCCATCTAGCGAGGCTGCTGGTTCCGGCACCGCACGTGGTGCCGGAGAAGAAGGCCAAGAAGGAGGCAACGGGTGCTCGAAAGAGTTCCCGTTTTCAGGTGTCCGACGACTCCGGGGCGGACTCCTCCCCCGAAAACGAGGAGGAGAAAGAGGACTCTCTCCCAGAGGAGGGAGAGAGGAAGAGGAAGGCTTCCCCAACAGGGGAGGCCGAAGGGTCCAAGAGGGGAAGGACTATTCCCCTGGACAGCTCCGCCAACATCAACGGTGGCGAGGAAGAATGGCCTTCAAGGGCCAGGCCTCCAGCGAGATCGTAAGTATCCGGATTCCTGAGTGATTTATAATTTCTTTTTCTGTGTCACATAGTGTCATTCTGATGCCGCATGCTGCCTGTAGTCCGGCCAATGATGATCTCCGCGCTTCATCGAGCGGGTCGTTGGCTCCGTCAGATGTAGATTCCATCCCGACCACCTCCGCCCCTCACGACACCGAGGATGCCGAGGTGGGATCCCAAGAAGGGATCCATCAGGGGGAGGCTCCGGAGGCGCCGCAAGGCGTCCTCCCGGACTTTGCGCTGGACTCCATATCAGAACCCGCAGTGGGTCCGGAGTCCGGCCGGCGGCCCCTTCGCATGAAGGGCAAGACCGTGACGCCGGCGGCTTCCGTCCAACTGGAGGCGCCGGACAATTTGTTGGAGGCGCTCCAAAGCCCTTCCATTGAGGAAGAACACCGCACTATTATGAGTGCGGTGATTCAGAAGGTACAGCTCGCCAAGAGCGGGCTGACCGAAGCCTGCAGTAGCCTTCTATCTGGCTTTGAGGTAAGAAGATAAAAATATGCAATGTAATACCGCATAGACAGTAGCCCCTGATGCTCAGTTCAGTGTTTGGAAAGAAAAGCCGGACTGAGGATCTGAAAAAAAAGATATACACAGGGTTGCTAAAAAATTATGTCAATATGGGTTGCAGGCTGCGCTGCTGACCTCTGCCGCACTGACTGCGGAGGTCGGTGCTTTGAAGCAGGAGCTCGAGCGGTCCGAGCAAGAGCTCAGCCGCGCCAAGAAGCAGCTCCAGGACAAAGAAGGTGAGTAACACCAATTTGGACTTGTACCTTACAGAAAAGGATTTAGGTTGCAACAAAAAATAACAAGGATAACATGGGTACTGCAGGGACCACGAACGAGGTGGCGACCCTGAAGGAGGCCGTATCTGTGGCCGAACGCAATGCGGCCGTGGAACTGGCAGAGCGAGAAAAGCAGGAGGCGCGGGTGGCGGTGGTTCAGCAAGAGCTCCAGGCTCTCGTGGAAAAGCATGAGAGTTTGGAGCGTGACTCAAAGACTCGAGAGTCCGAGCTTGCCTTGGCTCTCGAAAGTGCCAAGACTGCCAAGGCCGATGCCCATAAGTCCCTTCAGGAGATTGAGTTGGTGAGGAAGATAGCGGCGGGTAAGGCATTTTTCATGCAAAGCAAGCATGTGAATGTAAATTACGTGTTACTTACCCGAATTTGGAGCTCTCCAGGGGCGTTTGCAGATCTGCCTCGCAGCGTGTCTGACGCTGCCGCATTCTATCGAGCCGAGGAGGGGAGCTCAACGGAGAAGGTCTTCTGGTCTCAGTATGCTGAGGCGGGCCATCCGGTGCCCCCTAGCGACCAGCTGAAGCAGCTGGTCGAGCTCCACAAGGTGGCCGAGCAGGCCATGAAGGGCCTCATAGTCTGGCTGTGGCCTGGAGAGGCCATGCCTGGGAGCTACTTCGGTCTCGTGCGACGGTTGGTGGATGCGTGCCCCTGGGTGGAGGTTATCAAGCGCTCCGCCTGTATTGAAGGTGCTCGTCGGGCCCTTGCCCACGCAAAGGTGCATTGGGGCAAGCTGGATGCGGAGAAGCTAATCACTGACGCGCCACCAGCGGGCAAGGAATATCGTACGCCTGAGATGTACTATAAGACTGTTCTGAAGGGTGCTCGCAAGATTGCGGATGAGTGCCCCAGGGATGTAATTATTGAGTAAATTCGCAATGTGTTATCCTGTGCGCTGAAAACTTTGTTCATATGCGCTAAGGAACGCTTGTTAATATAAAATATTACCTTCTGTGCGGCCGTTTATTAAATCTGAGAGATGGCAAGTCGTCGGCTTCAGCCCCCATGCCACGAGTGCTGGGGTGTTCAGGATAAACTTGAGCACTCTTGTTCCCATTTTTGGGTCCATCTAGGGAGGCGCTCAACACAGCGAACAAGGCAACCGGACTTATAGTGCTTGAACACTCTCACTTAGCCATAGAATTCTATAATTTTAAATTTCGGCGAAGCCCCTAGTATTCGGAAGACCGAATTAGGGGCTCTATCCACGCCTTCGTCGGACATTATCCGGAACTTCGCTCGAAGCGGTGTAGGTCTTTAAGGACCCAAAAGGACCTCTCGAACAGCGACCAGTCTCTTGCCTTATCATGATGGTCAGTTTTAGCTTTCTCCACTTAGGCGTTAACCTGGCTCAACCGGGGCGCAATTGCAGTGGTTCTCCCAGTGCTACCTTAGCCGATAGAACGGAACGTAAGGTGCCAAACTTGGGAGCCGGGCAAACCCAACTATTGACCCAAGACATGATTCAGAGCCGATTCATATAATGCTATAAGTTCGGGGTGCCGCACTTGTGAAAGTGTGCGGACTTTATCACACCATAATGCGGGGAACATAAGCCCCTGGTGTATTTGGCCGTACCAAAATGTACGGATGCGACATGTCGTAAATGAACATATATATATAAGGTAATGCAATTATGGGCAAAAAGAGTTGCATTTTATTCGAGAAGATCTGCTATGAGTGTGGAATGATACAAATAGTGCGGAAAGCAAGGGATTGGACGAATTAAAGGCATCTCCCTCCAGGGGTAGGCCGCGGAATGGTGTATTTAACAATTTTAATGCTCGTAATGGAGACCACCTGAGTGTTCATCGCGGCCTTTGTCCCTCCTTGGCTGTTGCATCATGAGTTCGGCAGGTTCGCCGCCGGATAGAGTTCTGTATAAAAAAAGAGAAATAAAAGATAAAAAGAACGACACACTTGGGAGCCCCTGGTGTGGTCGAACCGCACTCTGGGTCTGTTGTGGTTGTGCCTCTCCCCCTATGCCCATGGTATCTCCAAGGCGTAATTATGTACACGGAGAGTTTGTCTTACAATTGTGCGAGGGCTGGGGTTGAGGCCGCATTGCTACGCGTGCTCAGAACGTGCCAGGTGGTCTTGGTTGATGTTGCTCCGGGCGCGTTTGGCCGTTTCCGGTCGTTTAACGGCCGGACTCGAAAATTGCCTTAATAGGCTGCTCTGTACTTCTGCCGCGAGAGCCGCTGTATGTTCCTCCGTTCGGAGGGAGCGTTCCGTGTTTCCATTGACCGTGATGACTCCACGAGGGCCTGGCATCTTGAGCTTAAGGTATGCATAATGCGGCACCGCGTTGAATTTTGCGAACGCGGTTCGTCCGAGCAGAGCGTGATAGCCACTGCGGAACGGGACTATGTCGAAGATTAACTCCTCGCTTCAGAAATTATCTGGGGATCCGAAGACCACTTCCAGTGTGACTGAGCCTGTACAACTGGCCTCGACACCTGGTATGACGCCTTTGAAGGTTGTCTTTGTAGGTTTAATCCTTGAAGGGTCTATGCCCATCTTGCGCACTGTATCCTGATAAAGCAGGTTCAGGCTACTGCCGCCGTCCATCAGGACTCTCGTGAGGTGAAATCCATCGACGATTGGGTCTAAAACCAATGCGGCGAATCCGCCATGGCGGATACTGGTCGGATGGTCTCTTCGATCGAAAGTGATCGGGCAAGAGGACCATGGGTTGAATTTTGGGGCGACTGGCTCCATCGCGTATACGTCCCTTAGTGCACGCTTCCGCTCCCTCTTGGGTATATGCGTTGCGTATATCATGTTTACCGTCCGAACTTGAGGGGGGGGAATCCCTTTTGTCCTCTGTTGTTCGGCGGCCGGGTCTCTTCCTCGTCATCGCTGTGTAGCCCCTTGTCATTGTTTTCGGCGATTAATTTGCCTGCCTGCTTGAATACCCAACAATCTCTGTTGGTGTGGTTAGCTGGCTTTTCGGGGGTTCCATGTATTTGACAGGAGCGGTCGAGTATTCGGTCCAAATTGGACGGGCCCGGAGTGGTTCTTTTGAATGGCTTCTTCCGTTGACCTGGCTTGGAGCCTCAGAATCCGGCGTTGACTGCCGTATCCTCATTGCTGTTGCCGTTAATGCGGCGTTTGTTTTTGTTTCGATGCAACCTGCCATTGCGGTCCTTGGTATCCGGACTGCCAGCGTTTTTGCTGAGGTTGTTGCTGCGAGCTAGCCAGCTATCCTCTCCCGCACAAAAGCGGGTCATGAGTGATGTGAGGGCTGCCATGGATTTCGGCTTTTCCTGTCCTAGGTGCCGGGCCAGCCACTCGTCGCGGATGTTATGTTTGAAGGCAGCGAGGGCCTCTGCATCCGGACAGTCGATGATTTGATTTTTCTTTGTTAAGAACCGTGTCCAGAATTGCCTGGCCGATTCGTCTGGCTGCTGGATTATGTGGCTTAGGTCATCTGCGTCCGGTGGTCGCACATACGTGCCCTGGAAGTTGTCGAGGAATGCGGCTTCCAGGTCTTCCCAGCATCCAATTGACTCTGCGGGCAGGCTGTTAAGCCAATGCCGAGCTGGTCCTTTAAGCTTGAGCGGGAGATATTTGATGGCGTGAAGATCGTCGCCGCGGGCCATATGTATATGGAGGAGATAATCCTCAATCCAAACCGCGGGGTCTGTTGTGCCATCGTAGGATTCGATATTAATGGGTTTAAACCCTTCAGGGATTTGATGATCCATTACTTCGTCAGTGAAGCATAGTGGGTGTGCGGCGCCTCTGTATTGAGCAATATCGCGACGTAGCTCGAGAGAGCATTGTCTACTGTGTTCGGCCCGGCCAGAGTAGTTGTATCCGGCGCGACGGTATTCGTCGTGGGTCTTGCGGCGCCCATGTGATCCATAGATAGATCTGGATTGTCTTGCCTTGTCCTCCAATATATCCCGCAAGTCCGGCGTGGTCCCCCGTGGCTTTATGCTTTTTGAGCGATGCCGGGGTACGGTTTTGGTGGAGGGCTTGCATGCCTCTCTGTCACGGCCACGAGGTGGTCGGTCTGCTGTATTGTGCGCTGGTGATGCAGGTTTGTACGCTTCCTCCTCTAGTCGGGGGAGCAACTTGCATTTTGGGTAACTTTTGGAGGGGCGTTCGAGTTCATACTCTTCGGCCGCGAGTACCTCGGTCCATCTGTCGGCCAGTAGGTCTTGATCAGCTTGAAGCTGTTGCTGCTTTTTCTTTAGGCTGTTTGCCGTGGCCATTAGCCTGCGTCTGAAACGCTCTTGTTCGACCGGATCCTCAGGCACGATGAATTCGTCGTCGTCGAGGCTTGCCTCGTCTCCGGAGGGAGGTAAATAATTATCATCCTCGACCTCTTTGTCTGCCGCCCTCTCGTGAGGGCTTGCTTCTGCCTCCTCCTGCGCTGGATCGTGCTGGAGGGGGTTGTCTTCGGCACTTTCTGGGGTGTTATTATCTCCTGTGCTGGAATCTCTATTCTTGCTGTGGCGGGATTTAGAGCGGCGCCGCTGATGCCGGTGCTTGGGATGTTTCTTTAAGGAATCGGCCTCCGTTGCTTCTTCCCCGTCCCCATCTTTTGGGGTGTCCACCATATATATGTCGTATGACGAGGTGGTCTTCCAGTGTCCTGTAGGCACTGGTTCTTGATAGTCTCCGGCATCGTCGTCCATTCTGTCGATGTCTTCGGAGTCGTAGTCGAGTACGTCGGTTAGATCGTCGATGGTGGCTACGAAGTGGGTGGTGAGTGGGCCCTGAATTTCTTCGTTGTCCGCATCCCAACCGTCCTGGCCGTAGTTCAGCCACGGCTCTTCGGATAGCGAGAGATGCTTCAGCGAATTTAAGATATCGCTGAAGGGTGAGTGCTGAAGGATGTCCGCAGCGGTGAGTTCCATGATCGGCGCCCAGTCGGATTCGACCGGCAGGGGCACAGGAGGTTCGGAGTCCGGCAGAGAGTCCGGCACCTCGGAGTCATGAGCTTTATGCGGGACAAAGTAAGTGTTCGGCTCCATCGCCTTAGAAGTTGCAGCTCCCGAGGCGGTGTCCAGCCATCCGTCCTCGATCTGAGCGATCAGCTCCGGACTATGGGTCGGAGCGGATTCATGTGCGGCCTCCAAGGTGCTGTCCGGCGACAGAGTTAGGTCGTGCCCATCGTGACAGCGCGGCACGCTCGGCTGTGGCTCAAATCCATCGAAGATCAAGTCCCCGCGAATATCGGCCATGAAGTTCAGGCTTCCAAACCTGACCTGACGGCCAGGGGCGTAGCTTTCGATCTGCTCCAGATGGCCAAGTGAGTTGGCCCGCAGTGCGAAGCCGCCGAATACGAAGATCTGTCCGGGGAGAAAAGTCTCACCCAGGACGGCGTCGTTGTCGATTGAAGAGACCATCAAGCCTATCGGTGATGACATAGAGGAACTCTCAATGAAAGCACCAATGTTGGTGTCAAAACCGGCGGATCTCGGGTAGGGGGTCCCGAACTGTGCGTCTAGGCGGATGGTAACAGGAGACAAGGGACACGATGTTTTACCCAGGTTCGGGCCCTCTTGATGGAGGTAAAACCCTACGTCCTGCTTGATTGATATTGATATTGTGGATGTTTACAAGAGTGGATCTACCACGAGATCAAGGAGGCTAAACCCTAGAAGCTAGCCTATGGTATGATTGTAATGGTTGTTGTTGTTGTTGTCCTACGGACTAGAGCCATCCGGTTTATATAGACACCGGAGAGGGCTAGGGTTACGTAGAGTCGGTTACAATGGTAGGATATCTACATATCCGTATCGCCAAGCTTGCCTTCCACGCCAAGGAAAGTCCCATCCGGACACGGGACGAAGTCTTCAATCTTGTATCTTCATAGTCTTGGAGTCCGGTCGATGATGATAGTCCGGCCGATGATAGTTCGGCTGATGATGGTAGTCCGGCTATCTGGACACCCCCTAATCCAGGACTCCCTCAGTACCAAAGAAGGAAAAATCCTGGCGCCTATGTGTCTATTTCAAGGACCTCAATAAGGCTTGCCCCAAGGATCCCTTCCCTCTCCCCCACATCAATCAAATCATCGACGCTACCGCAGGACACGACTCATTGTGCTTCCTCAATGCATACTTCGGATACCATCAAATCAAGATGGTGGAGTCCGATCAAGCCGCAACGGCATTCATCACTCCATACGGCCCCTTCTATTTTAACACCATGCCTTTCGGGCTAAAAAACGCCGGTGCAACCTATCAACGCATGATTCAGACATGCCTGGAAAATCAAATCGGCAAAATAGTTGAGGCATACGTAGATGACTTGGTCATCAAAAACAGACACATCAAGTCTTTAATAGACGACCTGAGGCTTACGTTCGACAATCTCTGAACAAATGACATCAAGCTCAATCCGGAAAAATGCATTTTCAGCGTTCCTGCCGGAAAGCTCCTGGGTTTCATTGTTTTGAATAGAGGAATTAAAGCAAATCCGGCTAAAATCCGAGCTTTGTCACAGTTGGCTACCACAACAGACCTCAAGGAAATCCAGAAATTAACTCGATGTGTGGCTGGCTTAAGCCGCTTTATCTCCCAATTGGGAGAAAAGGCATAACCTCTCTATTGCCTTCTTCGACGCACTGAACACTTCGAGTGGACGGATGCGGCCATGGCCGGACTGGAAGAAATAAAGGCCCTCTTGGCCAGCAACCCAATCCTGGCCACACCAAACATCGGCGTACCCATGCTATTATATATAGCTGCAACGCACCAAGTTGTAAGCACAGTGCTCATCGTCGAACGAGAGGAGGACGGACACAAGTTCCCGCTTCAAAAGCCGGTATACTACGTATCCACTGTCCTCACACCATGGAAGTCACGATACCCACATTATCAAAAGATAGCATACACGGTCTTCATGGCATCCCAGAAACTAGCTACGAAACTACATTCAAGAGTGTTCAAACACGGTGGCCTCCGAAGCACCACTCAATGATATAATAAATAACTGCGATGCCATGGGCCAGATTGCTAAGTGGGCCATCGAGCTCCTCCCGTTCAACATCATATACAAACCACGGCGAGTCATTAAGTCGCAAGTACTGGCTGACTTCGTCGCCAAATGGATAGAAGCCGAACTCCCTAAAGAGTATGGCGCATACTCCAATTGGATCATGCACTTTGATGGCTCTAAGATGTTGGCTGGTCTGGGAGCGTGCGTCGTCCTGGCATCCCCCACTAGAGATACAGTCCAATACATACTCCAAATACTATACACAGACTCCAACAATGCAACCGAATATGAGGCTCTGTTGCACGGTCGTCGGATGGCAGTCTCCATGGGCATCCAATGCCTAGAAATGCGTGGGGATTCAAACCTCGCAATATCTCAAATAAATGGAGACTTTGACCCCAAGGACCCGAAAATCGGAGGCTCCGCCACCGAAATAACACCTTCGCCCCACATGATCATGGCCGTCATCGCCCCATGGACAGAAGCCTTCTTAGCCTACCTAAATAGGCAAGAACTCCCCGAGGACCAAAACGAGGCACGTTGCATTGTGCGGCGCTCTAAAGCCTACAAGGTCCACGAGGGAGAGCTTTATAAGAAAAGCGCTATCGGAGTACTCCAAAGGTGCATCTCCAAAGAGGAAGGGCGGCAGCTTTTGGCCGAAATTCATGCTGGACTCGGCGGCCACCATGCCGCAGCTCGGGCCCTTGTAAGCAAGGCTTGCCGCACAGGTTTTTACTGGCCGATAGCCCGAGCAGATGCACATGACCTCGTCCAATATTGCGTCGGTTGCCATCTTTTCGCAAATCAAAGCCATATGCCACGTACCGCTCTCCAAACAATCCCCATAACTTGGCCCTTTGTGGTCTGGGGGCTCGATATGGTCGGACCACTTAAAGGAGGAAGCCATAAGAAAAAATACATATTGGTCATGGTAGATAAATTCACCAAATGGATAGAGGCCAAACCAGTTAAAACAGACAAATGCGGACCAGTGATACACTTCATATCAGGGGTTGTACACCGTTACGGTGTCCCCCATAGCATCATCACCGATAATGGCTCCAACTTCACAACCGACGAGGTGAAAACTTGGTGCGGCAACATGGGCATTAAGCTTGATTATGCCTCCGTCTATCACCCCCAAACAAAAGGTCAAGTCGAACGACCAAATGATCTTATTATGAGCGGCATCAAACCCAGACTAGTGTGATCCTTGAAGGAATTAGATATGCACTGGGTCGAGGAGCTCGACTCCGTACTATGGGGACTACAGACCACGCCAAATCGCACTACCGGATACACACCATCTTCATGGTGTATGGCGCAGAGGCGGTATTGCCCTGCGATATCATTCATGACTCACCACGAGTGCGCATGTATGAAGAGAGAGAAGCCAAGCTTGATTGGCAGGACAGTCTAGATGCCCTGGAGGAGGAGCGCGACATCGCAAAAGCCCGTTCCACATTCTATCAGCAACAGGCTCGAAGGTATCAAAGAAGAGAAGTACGGGCCAAAACTTATAACGTTGGTGAACTCGTTCTACGCCTACCGGAGAAGAAAAAGGACAAGCTCAAGCCCAACTGGGAGGGTCCCTTCATCATTGATAAAGTTCTCACCAGAGGAGCGTACCGCCTGCGTGATGCATCAGATAATTGACTCGAGCCGAACCCATGGAACGCGGCCAGACTCCAAAGATTCTACGCCTAGCACCAAACTCTATGCCCGTCTCCTTACCTCCACCCTTTTTAAATTATATCCTCTTTCTTTCTTTTTTTACGGCCCTAAAAAGATGCAAGTGTGACTCGACTACACAATCTGGACACGCTATGCGCGCTCACTATACCTGGGGGCTTCATACATAAGCTTAATACAATTATCTTCCGGGCTTCATGCCCACTACATATGTGTCACTTTTCCATATGTACCTTTTCTTCGCCATTATATGCATCGATATGACTTAAGTTTTGGCCAAGCAGGGTTGCCTGGCTCCTGTATTTATGACCTATGTTCCCGTTAGTTCGGCTAGGGCATAAGGGGAGCACCTCTGAGATTGTTACTGCCGGGTCCGCCAGATGGGTACCTCAGATTGGGTGAAGCCGAAAGCTAGCGTTCTTAAGGGAATATTCGGTCGGTGAACAAAAGATGTTTCCTACTTATTACAATATAAACCCCCAGATGTTTCATACCCTGCATCTTTGTTCAGAGTTCTGACATGCATATTAATGCATGCGTACCCAGGGAAAGGAACCCTTAACCGAACTATTCTCTCTGGAAGATGTTTCTTACTATCCATGTAATATAACATAGCTAGTTGGGTACTTGACTGTTCAAGCAGTTATGACCCCTACGCCTGGTTTCCACGCATACCCCGGTTTACATAGCTGACTGGGTATTCGGATGCACTCCGGACTGCCGGGTCCGGAGGTTGAAGCGGAAAGGTCCGCCATGACAAATGATTTACAATCGGGCTAGGGACAAAATATGTCAGTTGAAGTACACAGTCACTTAGACTGGCTAAATTCTTCTTCTATACCATCCAACAGGCTATCTAGCCTACAATCCTGTTGGGAATACTTTGCGGTTAATCCTACCTGATCATATACCAGACTAACAGGAATCACTTTCCCATCTGAACCTACAGGTCCGACCTGGGCCATGTGGCTCGGCATTTTCACCATCGCCCAGCCTTCACTCACACCTTGTCGGCAGGCCGATATCTTCCGTAATTGGAAGAGCTGCCGCACTCCCTTGAGCATCTCTACAAGCTCCCCCATGCCTCCTAGAAGGGAAGCTGATGGCCACAAGGCCTGGGCAATACCCTGCATCACCCGCCGAACTTGTTCGTGCAGTTGTGAAAGCTCCTGCAGAAGATCGCCTGCGGATCCGGGCTTCTCCTCTTCGGGATGACCTGTTAGCATACCTACAGACATAACTCTATTAGCCCGTTTCTTCGCCGAATTGTATAAAGGTTCGTTTGAGCACATACTAAAAATTTCACGTCGAAGCCTCTTGTTCTCCTTCACGGAGTCAGCAAGCTGGGTGCGAACATCTTCTAGTTCAACGCCCAGCCGGGTATTGGCATCCTGGAGATCATTTTTCTCTCGCCTAACCCGCGTAAGCACGCGCTCGCCAGCCTCTAGCTGTCGTTGAGCATGTTTCTCATCTTCTTGTACGATCTTCGGATTCACTCCGGGATTGTGTGCAGAATCTATTGTTAGATTTGCAAACATACCAAATACTAACTGGTACACGTAATTACGTTCTTTTTTATCAAGATGAGTATTACCAAATGAGGCCTTCTTGGATTCCTCCATTCCGGCAACTGCGGCCCTTAGCTGGGCTTTGCACTCCTCCAGCTCTTGAGACAAATGGGTATTCTTCTCTATAAGAACCTATGCATACAATGATCCTTAAATCAGTTGTGCTAACTATTTCAAGTCTCAGGGGCTACTGATATACATAATTATAAGATTTTTCTTACCTGTATAATGTTTAAATACTGGTTTATGGCTCTAGCAACACCACCTTGAGCAGCTCGGATGTACGTGTCTCGATGCCTGTGATTCATAGCGCTCTCCACTTCGGAATTCGTGGCGGATATTTTGTCTGCATCCTCTGCAGGAGGACCGTCCGGAGTTGTCCCCACATCAGCCTCCACCCTTGAGGCCGGCTCTGGAGTCCGGCTGGTGGAAGCATGGCCGACAGGATCTCCGGACATAGTCCAGCGAGTACTCTTTCTACCAGGGGACAATGGACATTGTTATATTTTAAGGACGATAATCACGGAGCAGGTTTTAAATCATACCTTTGCGACGGTGTCTAGAACCTGACCACCTTCCTTTTAGGCCTACCCGACTTGGGTGCCCCTTGTTGGTGAGTCTCCGCGGGTTCGGCACGGCGCCCTGATGGCCTTTCCTATAAAGCGCAATACGTGTGCGGTGGGTAAGGCAAAAAGAAGGGATCCTTCTCGGAAGTTAGGACTCCGGTTTTACTTACATATGATGCAGGGAGTAGGCCAGGATAGTCGGCTATGATGGCCACCCAAGCACCGTCACAGCTTGCCTGGTAAAACGTCCTATCGACGAGCTCCACAGATATGTCCGGATCTTCTTCAAGTCTGGGGTCGAGGGCCCGGTTTTGGTCCTCTGACTGTGGAGGCGGGCTGTGGGCCTCCCTCACAGCTTTTCGCAGTTCCTGCTATGAATTAGCAAGGTAAATATTTGTGATGAAAGAATGCGGGAGTGAATAGAGTTGAGTAAAAAAATAGTAGCTCACCCAGCTAGGGGGTTGTACATGGAAAATCCATCCTGTGGCTTAATGCGGGTAAACTCCTCTTCTTCTCCTTTATACAAATCGGACAATATTTTCGCCAGGGCGGTGGCAGAGTCTGGACCTTTCCGACCGCAACAGGTGGCAATGGCCTCTCCATTAAAGTGCCACATGGGACGCCCCTGATACTAGAGTGGGTGCACCCCCCGCATTATGCATATTGACATAATCTCGATTATTGTCAATCCAGATTTGGCCAACATTTTTATCCTGCCCATCAAATAAAGGATGTCTCTGTTATCTTCCTCCTAGGGACTCCGGGGACACCAGCTGCGGCGTTTCTTTAGTGGGGCATTGGTAAACTCAGGAAGGCCCACTCGGATAGGGTCCGGAAGGGGGACGTCCTCTGTATAACACCACTCTGAAGGCCAGTCTTTGGATGTCTTCTTCAGAGTGCCAGACAGGTATCCGGTCCTGGTGATGCGCCATATTTCGGCTCCGCCCACTTGGTATATCGATCTCTCCTGATTGCGAGTGACGAGGCAGAATATCCTCTTCCATAGCTCGAAATGAGCTTCGCAGCCCAGAAATAGCTCACAAAGGGTGACACAACCTGCGATGTGCAGCATAGAGGTAGGAGTGAAGTTAAGCAGCTGGAGGCCGTAATACTCCAGGAGCCCGTGGAGGAATGGATGGATTGGAAATCCGAGGCCCCTCAGCAAGTAAGGGACAAGGCATACTCGCTCCCCCCTGGATGGGTTGGGGAAACTCTCTGCTTGGTCCCCGCCATCATAAGTGGCTAGTCCGGCTCGGACGGGGACAAGATATGCAGGTGGGAGAAACCCCTGGGTCTGCAACTCCACCAATCGGCCGTGGGATATGGTACACTTCAACCAATCACCTGGCTTAGCGCTATGGGGGCGAGAGGAGGAGCTGCGGTGGCCGGCCATGATGCGATGGTTTTTTCGGGTGCGCTCTGATGATTCCTCACTTGCAGAAGATGGTGTGATTTGGATATGAGGATCCCCGTCTCTTTAATAGATGATTTACTAACATGGTCAGGGTGGCAAATGTAAAAATGCCCCGACTTCTCGCATTCGCTCAACATGTGGAGACTGCCATTATGAAGGTACAGAAGCCGAGGAGTGCTACATTAATGGGAAGTTGGACACTACTCGTTACAATAGGTACTCAGGAATTTGGAGAAGAACCCGCCTTGCAATGCCGAAGACAATCTGCACGCCGGACTCATCGTCATTGAAGCCTATTTCAGGGGCTAATGAGGGAATCCTGGATTAGGGGGTCCTCGGACAGCTGGACTATGTACTTGTGCCGGACTATTCGACTATGAAGATACAAGATTGAAGGCTTCGTCCCGTGTCCGGGTGGGACTCTCATTTGCGTGGAAGGCAAGCTTGGAAATTCGGATATGTAGATTTCCTTCTCTGTAACCGACTCTGTGTAACCCTAGCCCCCTCCGGTGTCTATATAAATCGGAGGCTTTAGTCCGTAGGACATGAGCAATCATAATCATAGGCTACCTTCTAGGGTTTAGCCTCTATGATCTCGTGGTAGATCAACTCTTCTAATGCTCATATCATCAAGACCAATCAAGCAGGAAGTAGGGTATTACCTCCATAGAGAGGGCCCGAACCTGGGTAAACATTGTGTCCCCCGCCTTCTGTTACCATTAGCTTTAGACGCACAGTTCAGGATCCCCTACCCGAGATCCGCCGGTTTTGGCACCGACACTCGCCGCCACACTCCGCAGCAAGGATGAGGAGGTGGGGAAGCTCGTCGCACAGCGGACCCGGGAGCTGGAGCAGAAGCACAAGGAAGCGCTCGATGCTCAAGCTCTGGTCCATGGTGACAAGGTGAAGGAGCTGGAGGTGGAGCGGGGCGGCCTGAAGATCGAGGCCCAGGAGCTGGTGAAGGCGAAGGACATGATCAGCTGCGCCTTGACGGAGGCGCAGGCTGAAGTCCTCAGTAAGGCCGAGCTACTCACCCGCGCCAACGACTTCATGAAGGACCTGAAGCTGAAGTTGGAGAGCCTTGAGGGGACGCTTTCGAAGGTCAGGGCCCGGGAGGAGACCCTGACCAAGAGTCTGGAGACGGAGAGGCAGCTGCGCAAGAATGACGCCGCCAACCACGAGGATTTCGTGAAGGGCGAGAACCTCTGGATCAGCCGCCTCGCCGACGTCGCCAACAGGGTCACTAAGAAGCTGGCTGCCATGGGGATGTCGAACGTGAGGTACGCCCCAGAGCCAAACATGAGCCCCAACGCCAAGCTGACCCTGTTCTTCGAGGGCATTCTTGGAGCCTTGGAGCGGTTTTGCTCTAACAGAGCGAGCTCTCTGGCCAATGAGGCCCGACAGCTTTGTCGGGATGCCATGACCAAGGTTCTCACCAAGGTGGCATACTGGAACCCCAACCTCGACTTCGACGCCATGTTGGAGAGCTTGCCAGAGGATGCGGACCTCCTGCCGCTCGAGGAGCGTATCAATCCCATCATCAGCCGTGTTGACAGAATCGAGAGGATTGAAGGCCAGCGCCAGGACTAGGAACCTCGTTTCTTATTGCTACTGCAGGTTCATGACCAAGACAATTTTTATCTTTAGTTAGAACCACAGCAACAATTGATGCAATATAACTCTCCAGTACTTTGACATGATGCATGTTATTTTCCAATTTGATTTCTCTCTATATGTCCACCCTATGTTAATTGGGTAGGCTTGCCGGCGCGTAAACCCAAGCCTTGGCGCCTCGAGGATGGATCCCCAATAGTCTGCCGGGTGTGCTTGCTGCCAGGCGAACGACCTTACCGTTCTCAGCGCGGCTACTCGAACTGTTGAGCAGACTCGAAATAGAACGAGAGAGTTGCCAATAGCGGAAGGCTACCCTGCCGTTCTCGAAGCAGCCGCTCGAACTATTGAGCAGCCTCGAAACAGAACAAGGGCATTGCCAATAGTGGAAGGGCCCCATGGTGTGCAGGTTTCTCATACAGAGGGGAAGATCTCCAAAGAGAATAATATTATATAAAAAAGAATTACTCAAAGTTTTGTGTGACTTAGCTTTTCTGTTGCCGCGCGAGCGTTCACTGCATCCGCACATGACGCTGCTCATCCGGTCGAAGTGGCTGAGGCAAACAAGCAGAATGGTTTTATGTGTTGTCCATGCCCTATATGTGGGAATACGAAGTCTTACTCTGACCGGAAAATCCTTCACACCCACCTGCTTTACAAGGGTTTCATGCCACACTATAATGTTTGGACGAGGCACGGAGAAATAGGGGTTATGATGGAAGACGGCGAGGAAGAAGAGTACGATGACAACTATGTGCCCCCTGAATACGGTGATGCTACTGAACATCAAGATGCACCAGACGATGTGCACGATGGTGCTACAACGGGCGAAGCTGCTGAAGATCAAGAGGAACCAGACGATGTGCCTGATGATGATGATCTTCGCCGGGTCATTGTCGATGCAAGGACACAATGCGAAAGTCAAAAGGAGAAGCTGAAGTTCGATCGCATGTTAGAGGATCACAAAAAGGGGTTGTACCCCAACTGCGAAGATGGCAACACAAAGCTCGGTACCGTACTCGAATTGCTGCAGTGGAAGGCAGAGAATGCTATGCCTGATAAAGGATTTGAGAAGCTACTAAAAATAATGAAGAAGAAGCTTCCAAAGGATAACGAATTGCCCGACAGTACATACGCAGCAAAGAAGGTCGTATGCCCTCTAGGATTGGAGGTTGAGAAGATACATGCATGCCCTAATGACTGCATCCTCTACCGCGGTGCCTATAAGGATCTGAACGCATGCCCAGTATGCGGTGCATTGCGGTATAAGATCAGACGAGATGACCCTGGTGATGTTGACGGCGAGCCTCCCAGGAAGAGGGTTCCTGCGAAGGTGATGTGGTATGCTCCTATAATACCACGGTTGAAACGTCTATTCAGAAAAGGAGAGCATGCCAAGTTGATGCGATGGCACAGTGAGGACCGTAAGAAAGACGGGAAGTTCAGAGCACCCGCTGACGGGTCGCAGTGGAGAAAAATTGAGAGAAAGTATTGGGATGAGTTTGCAAAGGACCCAAGGAACGTATGGTTTGCTTTAAGCGCGGATGGCATTAATCCTTTTGGGGAGCAGAGCAGCAATCACAGCACCTGGCCCGTGACTCTATGTATGTATAACCTTCCTCCTTGGATGTGCATGAAGCAGAAGTTCATTATGATGCGAGTTCTCATCCAAGGCCCATAGCAACCCGGCAATGACATTGATGTGTACCTAAGGCCATTAGTTGAAGAACTTTTACAGCTGTGGAATGGAAACGGTGTACGTATGTGGGATGAGCACAAATAGGAGGAATTTAACCTAAAGGCGTTGCTGTTCGTGACCATCAACGATTGGCCCGCTCTCAGTAACCTTTCAGGACAGACAAACAAGGGATACCACGCATGCACGCACTGTTTACTTGACACCGATAGTATATACCTGGCAAGCTGCAGGAAGAATGTGTACTTGGGCCATCGTCGATTTCTTCCGACCAACCATCAATGTCGAAAGAAAGGCAAGCATTTCAAAGGCGAGGCAGTTCACCGGAAGAAGCCCGCCATGCGTACTGGTGATCACGTACTTGCTATGGTCAATGATTTACACGTAATCTTTGGAAAGGGTCCCGGTGGACTAGCTGTTCCGAATGACGCTGAGAATCACGCACCCATGTGGAAGAAGAAATCTATATTTTGGGACCTACCCTACTGGAAATACCTAGAGGTCCGCTCTTCGATCGACATGATGCACGTGACGAAGAACCTTTGCGTGAACCTGCTAGGCTTCTTGGGCGTGTATGGGAAGACAAAAGATACACCTGAGGCACGAGAGGACCTGCAACACTTGCACGAAAAAGAGGGCATGCCTCTGAAGCAGTATGAAGGTCCTGCCAGCTACGCTCTTACGAAAGAAGAGAAAGAAATATTCTTTCAATGCCTGCTCCGTATGAAGGTCCCGACTGGCTTCTCGTCGAATATAAAGGGAATAATAAATATGCCAGAGAAAAAGTTCCAGAACCTAAAGTCTCATGACTGCCATGTGATTATGACGCAACTGCTTCCGGTTGCATTGAGGGGGCTTCTACCGGAAAACGTCCGACTAGCCATTGTGAAGCTATGTGCATTCCTCAATGCAATATCTCAGAAGGTGATCGATCCAGAAATCGTACCAACGCTAAGGAGTGATGTGGCGCAATGTCTTGTCAGTTTCGAGCTGGTGTTCCCACCATCCTTCTTCAATATCATGACGCACGTCCTAGTTCATCTAGTCGACGAGATTGTCATTCTGGGGCCCGTATTTCTACACAATATGTACCCCTTTGAGAGGTTCATGGGAGTCCTAAAGAAATATGTTCGTAACCGCGCTAGGCCAAAAGGAAGCATCTCCATGGGCCATCAAACAGAGGATGTCATCGGGTTTTGTGTTGACTTCATTCCTGGCCTTAAGAAGATAGGTCTCCCTAAATCGCGGTATGAGGGGAGACTGACTGGAAAAGGCACGCTTGGAAGGGACTCAATAATATGCAGGGACGGATATTCTTGGTCTCAAGAACACTACACAGTTCTACAGAACTCTACCTTGGTGACCCCGTATGTCGATGAACACAAGAACAGTCTGCGCTCCAAACACCCGGAGCAGTGCGACGACTGGATTACATGTGAACACATCAGGACTTTCAGCAGTTGGTTGGAAACACGTCTCAGAGGTGACAACACTGTTTGTGATGAGCTGTACTTGTTGTCCAGGGGACCATCTTCGACTGTAATGATTTGGAAAGGATACGAGATAAATGGGAATACATTTTACACAATTGACCAAGATGAAAAGAGCACCAACCAAAACAGCGGTGTCCGCTTTGATGCAGCAACCGACAATGGAAATGACACATATTATGGTTACATAGCAGACATATGGGAACTTTACTACGGAGTAGATTTTAAGGTCCCTTTGTTTAAGTGCAAGTGGGTCAATCTGTCAGGAGGCGGGGTACAGGTAGACCCACAGTACGGAATGACCACAGTGGATCTGAAAAATCTTGGGTACACTGACGAACCGTTCGTCCTAGCCAATGATGTGGCACAGGTTATCTATGTGAAGGACATGTCTACCAGACCGAGGAAAAGAAAAGATAAGGAAGCGAATACATCATACAATGAGCCAAAGCGCCACATAGTTCTTTCAGGAAAAAGGGACATCCTCGGAGTGGAGGGCAAGACAGACATGTCTGAAGAGTATGAAAAGTTTCATGAAATTCCCCCCTTCAAAGTCAAGGCTGACCCAAGCATCCTGATAAACGATGAAGATTATCCATGGTTACGGCGCAATAAGCAAACGACACAAGCGAAGAAAAAGTGAAGACTTTCTCCCGCAACTATTATGATGATAACATGCCAACTTTGTAACAGACGAGTATGATACCATTGTCCGTTTTGTACATGCACATGCTATGCCAACTTTTTCAGAGTTCATTTGAAAACTATGAATTTTAAAACCTCGCCAACTGAAGGGCGCTCACACCGGTTTATAAATAAAGCAACAAAGAAAACAAAAAAAGAGTTTCCAAATTTGAAAACTAATGGCACTAACAGAAAGTTTATAATTTTTCTAAAACTAAAAGCAAAAAGAATTAAAAAATAAAGCAAAAAACAACAAAAAATAAATAATGCAGAAAACAGAACAAAAAACTGAAAAAAA
>NC_057813.1:553617778-553618341 GCF_018294505.1 Triticum aestivum
AAAAATAAAGCAAAAAACAACAAAAACTAAATAATGCAGAAAACAGAACAAAAAACTGAAAAAAATAAAAATAGCAACAATAAGTATTTTGTTGTAAGTAGAAACAAAATAAAATAAATAAAGCAACAAATAAAACAAAAAAAGAGTTTTCAGATTTGAAAACTAATGGCACTAACAGAAAGTTTATAATTTTTCTAAAACTAAAAGGAAAAAGAATTAAAAAATAAAGCAAAAGACCAAAAGAAAAATTAACCAAAACCAAAATAAACTAAATAAAGCAACAAATAAAACAAAAAAAATGCCACCTACTGGGCCCCCATGGGCTGAATACGACTAGAAACCCTATGGGCCAGGATTCAGGCCCGTGGAAGGCCCAGTAGGCCCACAGGCACAGATGGCAGAGTTAGGCCCGAAAGCCTGCTTTAGAGAGGAGCTCGAGAGGGGAGCTGCACCGCACCTTATAAACTGGTGCGGCTCCCTCTCAACTAGCAAGGTGGGACTAAACATTTGGCGCGGGGCAGCACAAAGCCTTTGGTCCCGGTTGGTGGCACCAACCGGGACTA